>NW_025750155.1:2500-20533 GCF_021184085.1 Oncorhynchus gorbuscha | reverse complement strand
CTCTCTCTCTCTAAGGCAGCACCTCACTCTCTCTCTAAGGCAGCACCTCGCTAGGCAGCACTTCACTCTCTCTCTAAGGCAGCACCTCCTCTCTCTCTCTCTAGGCAGCACCTCTCTCTCTCTCTAAGGCAGCTCTCTCTCTCTAAGGCAGCACCTCAGCACCTCTCTCTCTCTCCTCTCTCTCTAAGGCAGCACCTCGCTCTCTCTCTCTCTCTAAGGCAAGCACCCTCCCTCTCACCTCACTCTCTCTAAGGCAGCACCTCACTCTCTCTCTCTAAGGCAGCACCTCACTCTCTCTCTCTCTAAGGCAGCACCTCACTCTCTCTCTAAGGCAGCACCTCACTCTCTCTAAGGCAGCACTCACTCTCTCTAAGGCAGCACCTCACTCTCTCTAAGGCAGCACCTCACTCTTTCTCTCTAAGGCAGCACCTCACTCTCTCTCTCTCTAAGGCAGCACCTCACTCTCTCTCTCTAGGCAGCACCCTCAGCTCTCTCTCTCTCTCTCTCTCTCTCTCTAAGGCAGCACCTCGCTCTCTCTCTCTCTCTCTAAGGCAGCACCTCACTCTCTCTCTCTCTCTCCCTCTCTCTCTCTAAGGCAGCACCTCACTCTCTCTAAGGCAGCACCTCACTCTCTCTCTCCTAAGGCAGCACCTCACTCCTCTCTCTCTAAGGCAGCACCTCACTCTCTCTCTCTCTCTAAGGCAGCACCTCACTCTCTCTCTAAGGCAGCACCTCACTCTCTCTCTAAGGCAGCACCTCACTCTCTCTAAGGCAGCACCTCACTCTCTCTAAGGCAGCACCTCACTCTCTCTAGGCACTCTCTAAGGCAGCACCTCACTCTCTCTAAGGCAGCACCTCACTCTCTCTAAGGCAGCACCTCACTCTCTCTAAGGCAGCACCTCACTCTCTCTAAGGCAGCACCTCACTCTCTAAGGCAGCACCTCACTCTCTCTAAGGCACCTCACTCTCTCTAAGGCAGCACCTCACTCTCTCTAAGGCAGCACCTCACTCTCTCTCTCTAGGCAGCACTTCACTCTCTCTCTCTAAGGCAGCACCTCACTCTCTCTCTCTAAGGCAGCACCTCACTCTCACTCTCTAAGGCAGCACCTCGCTCTCTCTCTCTCTAAGGCAGCACCTCGCTCTCTCTCTCTCTCTCCCTCTCTCTCTAAGGCAGCACCTCACTCTCTCTAAGGCAGCACCTCACTCTCTCTCTCTAAGGCAGCACCTCGCTCTCTCTCTCTCTCTCTCTAAGGCAGCACCTCACTCTCTCTCTCTAAGGCAGCACCTCACTCTCTCTCTCTAAGGCAGCACCTCACTCTCTCTCTCTAAGGCAGCACCTCACTCTCTCTCTCTGAGGCAGCACCTCACTCTCTCTCTCTGAGGCAGCACCTCACTCTCTCTCTCTCTCTCTAAGGCAGCACCTCGCTCTCTCTCTCTCTAAGGCAGCACCTTGCTCTCGCGCTCTTACTCAGAATGTACTCTACCTTGCTATCGCGTTTGGTCCAAATCGGATGTTAGGTACTACATTTAAAAAATAACCAATTTGGATGCAATCAATTAGCTTAATTTCTCAGAGATCAAATGATATTTCAATAATGTAATGTTGCTGGAATGCTAGTCTTATCTGTTTCTAACAGATTTCAGAACAATCTGAGATGAGGGTTGTTGAAATCCTCTCCCTTCTGCTTTTTGAGGTGGTACAACCCTCCCTAATCTCTCAGCCCACCTCTTGATGACTTCAACACCCTCCGATAGGAACAGAGAGCAGTAGTGGAGGCCCATCTCTCCTCTCCAGCTCTCTGTAAGCCAGCGGGACACTGCGGTAGTCAGAACAGCTGACCCTGTCCTTGAGATAACAACATGATACCAACACCTGTCCTCTAAACCACTGCATTCCAGTGTTCCATTCCAGTGTTCCATTCCAGTGTTCCATTCCAGTGATGGTTGGGATGCTGAAACTGTCCTACCCAGAGACACTTGACCCTCAGCTGGATCAGTTTGACACTGTTGTTTCAGGGTTGGGGGAAGATGCCATCTGGCACAATGTTCAGTCAATAAAGAAAGGATATGAGGAGTCTGAAATGTAATTTAATGAACTGAAAATTCCCCATATTAGCTTCAATGACGATGTTGAAACTGACAACATGGCTGTATGGAGAAGTGTTCAACAACAAGACCTTTGCAGACTTTACGTGGGATTCAGTCTTTTACAATTATCACGTCACACTGTGCGATGTTAACGAATTAAAATCTTAAATGTCATCCTGGCCAGATTGTACGATTTGCTTCTTTCGTCACATTCTGCGATTGGCTTGAGAGGCGACATCAGCAGACCTGGGCTACATTAACCACAGTGGTGTGTTTGATCTGCACCTGTATCAGCACCAGCAGACCTGGGCTACATTAACCACAGTGGTGTGTTTGATCTGCACCTGTATCAGCACCAGCAGACCTGGGCTACATTAACCACAGTGGTGTGTTTGATCTGCACCTGTATCAGCATCAGCAGACCTGGGCTACATTAACCACAGTGGTGTGTTTGATCTGCACCTGTATCAGCATCAGCAGACCTGGGCTACATTAACCACAGCGGTGTGTTTGATCTGCACCTGTATCAGCATCAGCAGACCTGGGCTACATTAACCACAGTGGTGTGTTTGATCTGCACCTGTATCAGCACCAGCAGACCTGGGCTACATTAACCACAGTGGTGTGTTTGATCTGCACCTGTATCAGCACCAGCAGACCTGGGCTACATTAACCACAGTGGTGTGTTTGATCTGCACCTGTATCAGCACCAGCAGACCTGGGCTACATTAACCACAGCAGTGTGTTTGATCTGCACCTGTATCAGCACCAGCAGACCTGGGCTACATTAACCACAGTGGTGTGTTTGATCTGCACCTGTATCAGCACCAGCAGACCTGGGCTACATTAACCACAGTGGTGTGTTTGATCTGCACCTGTATCAGCACCAGCAGACCTGGGCTACATTAACCACAGTGGTGTGTTTGATCTGCACCTGTATCAGCACCAGCAGACCTGGGCTACATTAACCACAGTGGTGTGTTTGATCTGCACCTGTATCAGCATCAGCAGACCTGGGCTACATTAACCACAGTGGTGTGTTTGATCTGCACCTGTATCAGCATCAGCAGACCTGGGCTACATTAACCACAGTGGTGTGTTTGATCTGCACCTGTATCAGCACCAGCAGACCTGGGCTACATTAACCACAGTGGTGTGTTTGATCTGCACCTGTATCAGCACCAGCAGACCTGGGCTACATTAACCACAGTGGTGTGTTTGATCTGCACCTGTATCAGCACCAGCAGACCTGGGCTACATTAACCACAGTGGTGTGTTTGATCTGCACCTGTATCAGCACCAGCAGACCTGGGCTACATTAACCACAGTGGTGTGTTTGATCTGCACCTGTATCAGCATCAGCAGACCTGGGCTACATTAACCACAGTGGTGTGTTTGATCTGCACCTGTATCAGCATCAGCAGACCTGGGATACATTAACCACAGTGGTGTGTTTGATCTGCACCTGTATCAGCATCAGCAGACCTGGGATACATTAACCACAGCGGTGTGTTTGATCTGCACCTGTATCAGCACCAGCAGACCTGGGCTACATTAACCACAGTGGTGTGTTTGATCTGCACCTGTATCAGCATCAGCAGACCTGGGCTACATTAACCACAGTGGTGTGTTTGATCTGCACCTGTATCAGCACCAGCAGACCTGGGCTACATTAACCACAGTGGTGTGTTTGATCTGCACCTGTATCAGCACCAGCAGACCTGGGCTACATTAACCACAGTGGTGTGTTTGATCTGCACCTGTATCAGCACCAGCAGACCTGGGCTACATTAACCACAGTGGTGTGTTTGATCTGCACCTGTATCAGCACCAGCAGACCTGGGCTACATTAACCACAGTGGTGTGTTTGATCTGCACCTGTATCAGCACCAGCAGACCTGGGCTACATTAACCACAGTGGTGTGTTTGATCTGCACCTGTATCAGCACCAGCAGACCTGGGCTACATTAACCACAGTGGTGTGTTTGATCTGCACCTGTATCAGCACCAGCAGACCTGGGCTACATTAACCACAGTGGTGTGTTTGATCTGCACCTGTATCAGCACCAGCAGACCTGGGCTACATTAACCACAGTGGTGTGTTTGATCTGCACCTGTATCAGCACCAGCAGACCTGGGCTACATTAACCACAGTGGTGTGTTTGATCTGCACCTGTATCAGCACCAGCAGACCTGGGCTACATTAACCACAGTGGTGTGTTTGATCTGCACCTGTATCAGCACCAGCAGACCTGGGCTACATTAACCACAGCAGTGTGTTTGATCTGCACCTGTATCAGCACCAGCAGACCTGGGCTACATTAACCACAGTGGTGTGTTTGATCTGCACCTGTATCAGCACCAGCAGACCTGGGCTACATTAACCACAGCGGTGTGTTTGATCTGCACCTGTATCAGCACCAGCAGACCTGGGCTACATTAACCACAGTGGTGTGTTTGATCTGCACCTGCACCAGCAGATCAGCACCAGCAGACCTGGGCTACATTAACCACAGTGGTGTGTTTGATCTGCACCTGTATCAGCACCAGCAGACCTGGGCTACATTAACCACAGTGGTGTGTTTGATCTGCACCTGTATCAGCACCAGCAGACCTGGGCTACATTAACCACAGTGGTGGGTTTGATCTGCACCTGTATCAGCACCAGCAGACCTGGGCTACATTAACCACAGTGGTGGGTTTGATCTGCACCTGTATCAGCACCAGCAGACCTGGGCTACATTAACCACAGTGGTGTGTTTGATCTGCACCTGTATCAGCACCAGCAGACCTGGGCTACATTAACCACAGTGGTGGGTTTGATCTGCACCTGTATCAGCACCAGCAGACCTGGGCTACATTAACCACAGTGGTGTGTTTGATCTGCACCTGTATCAGCACCAGCAGACCTGGGCTACATTAACCACAGTGGTGTGTTTGATCTGCACCTGTATCAGCACCAGCAGACCTGGGCTACATTAACCACAGTGGTGTGTTTGATCTGCACCTGTATCAGCACCAGCAGACCTGGGCTACATTAACCACAGTGGTGTGTTTGATCTGCACCTGTATCAGCACCAGCAGACCTGGGCTACATTAACCACAGTGGTGTGTTTGATCTGCACCTGTATCAGCACCAGCAGACCTGGGCTACATTAACCACAGTGGTGTGTTTGATCTGCACCTGTATCAGCACCAGCAGACCTGGGCTACATTAACCACAGTGGTGTGTTTGATCTGCACCTGTATCAGCACCAGCAGACCTGGGCTACATTAACCACAGTGGTGTGTTTGATCTGCACCTGTATCAGCACCAGCAGACCTGGGCTACATTAACCACAGTGGTGTGTTTGATCTGCACCTGTATCAGCACCAGCAGACCTGGGCTACATTAACCACAGCGGTGTGTTTGATCTGCACCTGTATCAGCACCAGCAGACCTGGGCATTAACCACTGCATTAACCACAGACCTGGGCTACATTAACCACAGCGGTGTGTTTGATCTGCACCTGTATCAGCACCAGCAGACCTGGGCTACATTAACCACAGCGGTGTGTTTGATCTGCACCTGTATCAGCACCAGCAGACCTGGGCTACATTAACCACAGTGGTGTGTTTGATCTGCACCTGTATCAGCACCAGCAGACCTGGGCTACATTAACCACAGTGGTGTGTTTGATCTGCACCTGTATCAGCACCAGCAGACCTGGGCTACATTAACCACTGTGGTGTGTTTGATCTGCACCTGTATCAGCACCAGCAGACCTGGGCTACATTAACCACAGTGGTGTGGTTGATCTGCACCTGTATCAGCACCAGCAGTGCTAGCCTCACTCTATGCTTATGAGTGAATGAAATGACTTCGGAAAAACTGAAAGTATGCATCTAGGTCAAAAAAACATATATAACATATATATATATATATATGACCCTGTCACACTGAACGAGCAGGCCTCGACCCTGTCACACTGAACCAGCAGGCCTCGACCCTGTCACACTGAACGAGCAGGCCTCGACCCTGTCACCCTGTCACACTGAACGAGCAGGCCTCGACCCTGTCACACTGAACGAGCAGGCCTCGACCCTGTCACACTGAACGAGCAGGCCTCGACCCTGTCACACTGAACCAGCAGGCCTCGACCCTGTCACACTGAACCAGCAGGCCTCGACCCTGTCACACTGAACGAGCAGGCCTCGACCCTGTCACACTGAACCAGCAGGCCTCGACCCTGTCACACTGAACCAGCAGGCCTCGACCCTGTCACACTGAACCAGCAGACCTCGACCCTGTCACACTGAACCAGCAGCCTCGACCCGTCACACTGACAATCATTTATTTTTAATAGTTTTCCTACGACGTGCACATTTTGTCAAGGAGGGCAAAATAGTACAGTCTGCAAAGGCATTAAGGAAGCATATTAAAATGACATAACCTTCAGAGATGTGCAACCCAACTGCACTAAAGGCAATCTGGAACCCCCCCTCCCCCACCTCTACACTACTCCTCCTCATTGTTTAGCGATGAGCACCACTGACATGTACCCCTCCAGCTAATATTAGAAAAATAGCTTCCCACAATGGAGACATTGATATCAGTGCCACAAGCAGAGAGCCACGAGACTGGAAGAAGATACGTGGCCCGAGACCATGGATGACACACCACATCATCCCTAGTGGGCCTGGACAGCTCTTAAAGGGGCATCTCCAGGCATTTATAGGAATGAAGCAGATAACACACACACACACAGAGAGAGAAGTGAGCGAGAGACAAAACCCCCCAGAGAATCTACTCCAGGCAAAAGGAAAGGCAGATGATTCAGCTGTAGAGAGAACCACATGGCTACTGCTGGCTACTCAGACGTTCTCACAGTCACAACCCCATGTTTGTTTACATGTTGTTTTTCTGGAACTATAATGACTATGTAAACAACAACAGGGTTGTGTGGACAACTACTGGACCGGACTCCTCTGTTTTCATTCTGGTGGACTCTACCCTGCAGCCCTGGTTTCTGCTAGCCTGGAAAACCAGGCTCTCTGCACTGTGTCCCGCCAACCCCTCTTTACGCTACTGCTACTCTCTGTTCATCATATACGCATAGTCACTTAATCCATATCTACATGTACATACTACCTCAATCAGCCTGACTAACCGGTGTCTGTATGTAGCCTCGCTACTGTTTATAGCCTCACTACTGTATATAGCCTCGCTACTGTATATAGCCTCACTACTGTATATAGCCTCGCTACTGTTTATAGCCTCGCTACTGTATATAGCCTCGCTACTGTTTATAGCCTCGCTACGGTTTATAGCCTCGCTACTGCTACTGTTTATAGCCTCGCTACTGCTACTGTTTATAGCTTCGCTACTGTTTATAGACTCGCTACTGTTTATAGACTCGCTACTGTTTATAGCCTCGCTACTGTTTATAGCCTCGCTACTGCTACTGTTTATAGCCTCGCTACTGCTACTGTTTATAGCCTCACTACTGTATATAGCCTCGCTACTGTTTATAGCCTCACTACTGTATATAGCCTCGCTACTGTATGTAGCCTCGCTACTGTTTATAGCCTCGCTACTGTATATAGCCTCGCTACTGTATATAGCCTCGCTACTGTTTATAGCCTCGCTACTGTTTATAGCCTCGCTACTGTTTATAGCCTCGCTACTGCTACTGTTTATAGCCTCGCTACTGCTACTGTTTATAGCTTCGCTACTGTTTATAGACTCGCTACTGTTTATAGACTCGCTACTGTTTATAGCCTCGCTACTGTTTATAGCCTCGCTACTGCTACTGTTTATAGCCTCGCTACTGCTACTGTTTATAGCCTCACTACTGTATATAGCCTCACTACTGTATATAGCCTCACTACTGTATATAGCCTCGCTACTGTTTATAGCCTCGCTACTGTTTATAGCCTCGCTACTGTTTATAGCCTCGCTACTGTTTATAGCCTCGCTACTGCTACTGTTTATAGCCTCGCTACTGCTACTGTTTATAGCCTCGCTACTGTTTATAGCCTCGCTACTGCTACTGTTTATAGCCTCGCTACAGTTTATAGCCTCGCTACTGTTTATAGCCTCGCTACTGCTACTGTTTATAGCCTCGCTACTGTTTATAGCCTCGCTACTGTATATAGCCTCGCTACTGTTTATAGCCTCGCTACTGTTTATAGCCTCGCTACTGTTTATAGCCTCGCTACTGTTATAGTCTCGCTACTGTTATAGCCTCGCTACTGTATATAGCTTCGCTACTGTTTATAGACTCGCTACTGTTTATAGACTCGCTACTGTTTATAGCCTCGCTACTGCTACTGTTTATAGCCTCGCTACTGCTACTGTTTATAGCCTCACTACTGTATATAGCCTCGCTACTGTTTATAGCCTCACTACTGTATATAGCCTCGCTACTGTATGTAGCCTCGCTACTGTTTATAGCCTCGCTACTGTATATAGCCTCGCTACTGTATATAGCCTCGCTACTGTTTATAGCCTCGCTACTGTTTATAGCCTCGCTACTGTTTATAGCCTCGCTACTGCTACTGTTTATAGCCTCGCTACTGCTACTGTTTATAGCTTCGCTACTGTTTATAGACTCGCTACTGTTTATAGACTCGCTACTGTTTATAGACTCGCTACTGTTTATAGCCTCGCTACTGTTTATAGCCTCGCTACTGCTACTGTTTATAGCCTCGCTACTGCTACTGTTTATAGCTTCGCTACTGTTTATAGACTCGCTACTGTTTATAGACTCGCTACTGTTTATAGCCTCGCTACTGTTTATAGCCTCGCTACTGCTACTGTTTATAGCCTCGCTACTGCTACTGTTTATAGCCTCGCTACTGCTACTGTTTATAGCCTCACTACTGTATATAGCCTCGCTACTGTATATAGCCTCGCTACTGTATATAGCCTCGCTACTGTTTATAGCCTCGCTACTGTTTATAGCCTCGCTACTGTTTATAGCCTCGCTACTGTTTATAGCCTCGCTACTGTTTATAGCCTCGCTACTGCTACTGTTTATAGCCTCGCTACTGCTACTGTTTATAGCCTCGCTACTGTTTATAGCCTCGCTACTGCTACTGTTTATAGCCTCGCTACTGTTTATAGCCTCGCTACTGCTACTGTTTATAGCCTCGCTACTGTTTATAGCCTCGCTACTGCTACTGTTTATAGCCTCGCTACTGTTTATAGCCTCGCTACTGTATATAGCCTCGCTACTGTTTATAGCCTCGCTACTGTTTATAGCCTCGCTACTGTTTATAGCCTTGCTACTGTTATAGCCTCGCTACTGTTATAGCCTCGCTACTGTATATAGCCTCGCTACTGTTTATAGCCTCGCTACTGTTTATAGCCTTGCTACTGTTTATAGCCTCGCTACTGTATATAGCTTCGCTACTGTATATAGCCTCGCTACTGTTTATAGCCTCGCTACTGTTTATAGCCTTGCTACTGTTTATAGCCTCGCTACTGTATATAGCCTCGCTACTGTATATAGCCTCGCTACTGTATATAGCCTGTCTTTTTACTGTTGTTTTATTTCTTTACTTACCTATTGTTCACCTAGCACAGTTTTTGCACTATTGGTTTGAGCCTGTAAGTAAGCATTTCACTGTAAGGTGTCTACACCTGTTGTATTCGGCGCACGTGACAAATAAACTTTGATTTGATTTGAAACTACCACTAGTCAGAATGATATTCCAGGCTAAGGTTTCTCCTGCTGAGAGATCTTCAGAGGGGATTCCAGGCTAAGGTTTCTCCTGCTGAGAGATCTTCAGAGGGGATTCCAGGCTAAGGTTTCTCCTGCTGAGAGATCTTCAGAGGGGATTCCAGGCTAAGCTTTCTCCTGCTGAGAGATCTTCAGAGGGATTCCAAGCTTAGGTTTCTCCTGCTGAGACATCTTCAGAGGGGATTCCAAGCTTAGGTTTCTCCTGCTGAGACATCTTCAGAAAGGGATTCCAAGCTTAGGTTTCTCCTGCTGAGACATCTTCAGAGGGGATTCCAGGCTAAGGTTTCTCCTGCTGAAAGGGTTGACCCAGAGAGACATACACTGTCTAGAGAGTAAACATTGCGTCCAGGGTTTGGGTTGGACTGGAGCCTGGTCAGTGATGGGTTGGAGCCTGGTCAGTGATGGGTTGGGGTTGGAGCCTGGTCAGTGATGGGTTGGGGTTGGAGCCTGGTCAGTGATGGGTTGGAGCCTGGTCAGTGATGGGTTGGAGCCTGGTCAGTGATGGGTTGGACTGGAGCCTGGTCAGTGATGGGTTGGACTGGAGCCTGGTCAGTGATGGGTTGGAGTCTGGTCAGTGATGGGTTGGGGTTGGAGCCTGGTCAGTGATGGGTTGGAGCCTGGTCAGTGATGAGTTGGGGTTGGAGCCTGGTGAGTGATGGGTTGGAGCCTGGTCAGTGATGGGTTGGACTGGAGCCTGGTCAGTGATGGGTTGGGGTTGGAGCCTGGTCAGTGATGGGTTGGGGTTGGACTGGAGCCTGGTCAGTGATGGGGTTGGACTGGAGCCTGGTCAGTGATGGGGTTGGACTGGAGCCTGGTCAGTGATGGGGTTGGACTGGAGCCTGGTCAGTGATGGGGTTGGACTGGAGCCTGGTCAGTGATGGGTTGGACTGGAGCCTGGTCAGTGATGGGGTTGGACTGGAGCCTGGTCAGTGATGGGTTGGGGTTGGAGTCTGGTCAGTGATGGGTTGGGGTTGGAGCCTGGTCAGTGATGGGTTGGAGCCTGGTCAGTGATGAGTTGGGGTTGGAGCCTGGTGAGTGATGGGTTGGAGCCTGGTCAGTGATGGGTTGGACTGGAGCCTGGTCAGTGATGGGTTGGGGTTGGAGCCTGGTCAGTGATGGGTTGGGGTTGGACTGGAGCCTGGTCAGTGATGGGGTTGGACTGGAGCCTGGTCAGTGATGGGGTTGGACTGGAGCCTGGTCAGTGATGGGGTTGGACTGGAGCCTGGTCAGTGATGGGGTTGGACTGGAGCCTGGTCAGTGATGGGTTGGACTGGAGCCTGGTCAGTGATGGGGTTGGACTGGAGCCTGGTCAGTGATGGGTTGGGGTTGGAGTCTGGTCAGTGATGGGGTTGGACTGGAGCCTGGTCAGTGATGGGTTGGGGTTGGACTGGAGCCTGGTCAGTGATGGGGTTGGACTGGAGCCTGGTCAGTGATGGGTTGGGGTTGGACTGGAGCCTGGTCAGTGATGGGGTTGGACTGGAGCCTGGTCAGTGATGGGGTTGGACTGGAGCCTGGTCAGTGATGGGGTTGGACTGGAGCCTGGTCAGTGATGGGTTGGACTGGAGCCTGGTCAGTGATGGGTTGGGGTTGGAGTCTGGTCAGTGATGGGTTGGGGTTGGAGTCTGGTCAGTGATGGGTTCGGGTTGGAGTCTGGTCAGTGATGGGTTGGGGTTGGAGTCTGGTCAGTGATGGGTTGGGGTTGGAGTCTGGTCAGTGATGGGTTGGGGTTGGAGTCTGGTCAGTGATGGGTTGGGGTTGGAGTCTGGTCAGTGATGGGTTGGGGTTGGAGCATGGTCAGTGATGGGTTGGGGTTGGAGTCTGGTCAGTGATGGGTTGGGGTTGGAGTCTGGTCAGTGATGGGGTTGGACTGGAGCCTGGTCAGGATGGGGTTGGACTGGAGCCTGGTCAGGGTGGGGTTGGACTGGAGCCTGGTCAGTGATGGGGTTGGACTGGAGCCTGGTCAGGGTGGGGTTGGACTGGAGCCTGGTCAGTGATGGGGTTGTACTGGAGCCTGGTCAGGGTGGGGTTGGACTGGAGCCTGGTCAGTGATGGGTTGGGGTTGGAGTCTGGTCAGTGTTGGGGTTGGAGTCTGGTCAGTGATGGGGTTGGACTGGAGTCTGGTCAGTGATGGGTTGGACTGGAGCCTGGTCAGTGATGGGTTGGGGTTGGAGTCTGGTCAGTGTTGGGGTTGGACTGGAGCCTGGTCAGTGATGGGTTGGGGTTGGAGTCTGGTCAGTGATGGGTTGGGGTTGGAGTCTGGTCAGTGATGGGTTGGGGTTGGAGTCTGGTCAGTGATGAGGTTGGACTGGAGCCTGGTCAGTGATGGGTTGGGGTTGGAGTCTGGTCAGTGATGGGTTGGGGTTGGAGTCTGGTCAGTGGTGGGTTGGACTGGAGCCTGGTCAGTGATGGGGTTGGAGCCTGTCAGTGATGGGTTGGGGTTGGAGCCTGGTCAGTGATGGGGTTGGGGTTGGAGTCTGGTCAGTGATGGGGTTGGGGTTGGAGCCTGGTCAGTGATGGGGTTGGGGTTGGAGCCTGGTCAGTGATGGGTTGGGGTTGGAGTCTGGTCAGTGATGGGGTTGGGGTTGGAGCCTGGTCAGTGATGGGGTTGGGGTTGGAGCCTGGTCAGTGATGGGGTTGGGGTTGGAGTCTGGTCAGTGATGAGGTTGGACACATGACTCCTCCTGTGGGACTGTGGACACTTTGAAGTAGCACAAGTAGGACACACATGCGGGCTCGCATATACAAACACACATGCTTCAGTTTAGACGCTGTTAAAATGGCTGCTGCTCTTTGATCCTCCCGACAACCCCCCGCGCCGACGTACCTCATCAGGATTAGCAGCAGAGACACACACACCACCACTAGCAGTTATAGAGGTGAATAAACTGACTGGAGACAACAACACCACCGTTCACACGCCATTATGGTTCTACTGTAATTCAGCAAAAGTATTCTCAAAACTTTTATGACAACAGTTGTTAAAGTAACAGCAATACCGGAGAGATGGACCATAGTGGCAGTGCAGAGTAGAGGACATCTGGTGGCATTGCCAAAAACAGCCCCTGTTGTACCTAACAGGGATGTGGTGGGATTAGGGAGAAGGGCCCTGTTGTACCTAACAGGGATGTGGTGGGATTAGGGAGAAGGGCCCTGTTGTACCTAACAGGGATGTGGTGGGATTAGGGAGAAGGGCCCTGTTGTACCTAACAGGGATGTGGTGGGATTAGGTAGAAGGGCCCTGTTGTACCTAACAGGGATGTGGTGGGATTAGGGAGAAGGGCCCTGTTGTACCTAACAGGGATGTGGTGGGATTAGGGAGAAGGGCCCTGTTGTACCTAACAGGGATGTGGTGGGATTAGGTAGAAGGCTGGATGCTTCTCTCACAGGACTGGACTGTATAATGCAGCAGTGTGTGTGTGTGTGTGTGTGTGTGTGTGTGTGTGTGTGTGTGTGTGTGTGTGTGTGTGTGTGTGTGTGTGTGTGTGTGTGTGTGTGTGTGTGTGTGTGTGTGTGTGTGTGTGTCTGGGCAGAGAGAAACCGTGCTGAGTATCTAAGCTAACATCCTGTATGGGACGTTAGCTAGAGTAGAGTTATGTGTCAATGCTGACCCACACAGGGGAGACTTTAAATAAACCCCTCTAGTACATTACCAGACGTTCCTAGAATAAGGGAAGAGGAAGGCCACTTCCCACAACTTCCACACTGAGGTAATTAGTCTGAGGTAGAGGTCATCAACCTTTTCTGAGTCAAGATCACTTTGAGTCAAAAGGAAAGCCGAGATCTACCGACCGCTCAGAGATCTTCCGACCGCTCAGAGATCTACCGACCGCTCAGAGATCTACCGACCGCTCAGAGATCTACCGACCGCTCAGAGATCTACCGACCGCTCAGAGATCTACCGACCGCTCAGAGATCTACCGACCGCTCAGAGATCTACCGACCGCTCAGAGATCTACCGACCGCTCAGAGATCTTCCGACCGCTCAGAGATCTACCGACCGCTCAGAGATCTTCCGACCGCTCAGAGATCTACCGACCGCTCAGAGATCTTCCGACCGCTCAGAGATCTTCCGACCGCTCAGAGATCTTCCGACCGCTCAGAGATCTACCGACCGCTCAGAGATCTACCGACCGCTCAGAGATCTACGACCGCTCAGAGATCTCTGCTCTTTTTTTTAAAAACATAACTTCAAAAACATAAGTCTATGCAACATGAAGCAGTTAAACACAGTTCTGTTACAATGAGGTTTGTTCAGTAGGCTACAGGCCCAATACACTATCACTGCATATTGGCTATGCTTGATTTGCCCTACCATTGTTCCATTGAGAAACTCTATTTCAACATTTGAGGTACTGTATATGACCACACTGGTAATAGATGATTGGTTGTATTACTTGTGAGGCACAGCTGAGTGATCGTAATCATTTACTTCCTCTTTGATGTACTGGACTGATGGCCTGCATCTGATGGTCAGTCTGAGGGAGCTGCAGTCACCTGCCTCTCACCTGACTCACCCCTCTGAGAAAAGGCACTCTTCCTGCTGATGACGAAACTTTAAAAAAGATGCACTATGCAGAAATCACTCCACCATTTCCTGGTTGTTAAAATTCTAATAGTTCTTTCAGTTTGTGACAAAACAAGGAAGTATAATGTAGAGAATTATTGTATCATCTAAACCACTGTGAAATATATTTTCCATAAACAAAAATGTTGTATTTTCAGCTGTTTGAAGCTGGTGTACAAAACCACAAGTAAAAGACGCAAAAAAACGAAACTTAAGAACAGGAAGAAATAGAGCACATAGAACAGATCTACTGCTTCTTAGACTTGCTTTCAATGAGAACGACAGATCTATATAAACACGTTTCTATGTGAATTTGGTCAGGTCACCTAAAAAGTGACGTATTGCAGCTCTGAGTCTCATTCTTTCGGCCTCCTGCACCAGTTCCTGTCGTTACCCCATTCTTTCGGCCTCCTGCACCAGTTCCTGTCGTTACCCCATTCTTTCTGCCTCCTGCACCAGTTCCTGTCGTTACCCCATTCTTTCTGCCTCCTGCACCAGTTCCTGTCGTTACCCCATTCTTTCTGCCTCCTGCACCAGTTCCTGTCGTTACCCCATTCTTTCAGCCTCCTGCACCAGTTCCTGTCGTTACCCCATTCTTTCTGCCTCCTGCACCAGTTCCTGTCGTTACCCCATTCTTTCTGCCTCCTGCACCAGTTCCTGTCGTTACTCCATTCTTTCAGCCTCCTGCACCAGTTCCTGTCGTTACCCCATTCTTTCTGCCTCCTGCACCAGTTCCTGTCGTTACCCCATTCTTTCTGCCTCCTGCACCAGTTCCTGTCGTTACCCCATTCTTTCGGCCTCCTGCACCAGTTCCTGTTGTTACCCCATTCTTTCTGCCTCCTGCACCAGTTCCTGTCGTTACCCCATTCTTTCTGCCTCCTGCACCAGTTCCTGTCGTTACTCCATTCTTTCTGCCTCCTGCACCAGTTCCTGTTGTTACCCCATTCTTTCTGCCTCCTGCACCAGTTCCTGTCGTTACCCCATGCACCAGTTGGTACAGGAGGCAGAGATCAACTAGGAATGCCTTGGAGATCAACTAGGAATGCCTTGGAGAGCAACTAGAAATGCCTTGGGAGATCAACTAGGAATGCCTTGGGAGATCAACTAGGAATGCCTTGGGAGATCAACTAGGAATGCCTTGGGAGATCAACTAGGAATGCCTTGGGAGATCAACTAGGAATGCCTTGGGAGATCAACTAGGAATGCCTTGGGAGATCAACTAGGAATGCCTTGGAGATCAACTAGGAATGCCTTGGAGATCAACTAGGAATGCCTTGGAGATCAACTAGGAATGCCTTGGAGATCAACTAGGAATGCCTTGGAGATCAACTAGGAATGCCTTGGGAAATCAACTAGGAATGCCTTGGAGATCAACTAGGAATGCCTTGGAGATCAACTAGGAATGCCTTGGGAGATCAACTAGGAATGCCTTGGGAGATCAACTAGGAATGCCTTGGGAAATCAACTAATAATAATAATAATATATGCCATTTAGCAGACGCTTTTATCCAAAGCGACTTACAGTCATGTGTGCATACATTCTACGTATGGGTGGTCCCGGGGATCGAACCCACTACCCTGGCGTTACAAGCGCCATGCTCTGCCAACAACTAGGAATGCCTTGGGAGATCAACTAGGAATGCCTTGGAGATCAACTAGGAATGCCTTGGAGATCAACTAGGAATGCCTTGGAGATCAACTAGGAATGCCTTGGAGATCAACTAGGAATGCCTTGGAGATCAACTAGGAATGCCTTGGAGATCAACTAGGAATGCCTTGGAGATCAACTAGGAATGCCTTGGAGATCAACTAGGAATGCCTTGGAGATCGCGATGGACCGGTGGGTGACCACTGGTCTAACGATTGAAAACAGGGATAGTTTGGGGATTTCTCCCCCAGAGTTGGATGAACTCGTGGACACCATGTGTATGTCTCTGCGTCGAGTATGAAGAAAGTAAAGGTAGTTCTGCGACCATGATAGCTGTTCCCATTGACTTCCAGTCATTGCACTTCACAGTTCCCAGGTCCAGAACAAATTGAAGAAAACATACAGTATTACACATAGACACGAGTGCCTGCAACCCCCTTCTATCTCACAGAGCAAGTTAACAGCAGACCTGGTTTCAGAAAACAAATAAAGCAACACCTCTACCCCATGTGACCAAAAGTGTGTGTGTACTGACGTGTGTGTGTATGTACTGACGTGTGTGTGTATGTACTGACATGTGTGTATGTAATGACATGTGTGTATGTACTGACATGTGTGTGTATGTACTGACATGTGTGTGTGTGTGTGTACTGACATGTGTGTACTGACATGTGTGTGTGTGTGTGTGTACTGACATGTGTGTGTGTGTGTGTGTACTGACATGTGTGTGTGTACTGACATGTGTGTGTGTGTACTGACATGTGTGTGTGTGTGTGTGTGTGTGTGTGTGTGTGTGTGTGTGTGTGTGTGTGTGTGTGTGTGTGTGTGTGTGTACTGACATGTGTGTGTGTGTGTACTGACATGTGTGTGTGTGTGTACTGACATGTGTGTGTGTGTGTGTGTACTGACATGTGTGTGTGTGTGTGTGTACTGACATGTGTGTGTGTGTGTGTGTGTGTGTGTGTGTGTGTGTGTGTGTGTGTGTGTGTGTGTGTGTGTGTGTGTGTGTGTGTGTGTGTGTGTGTGTGTGTGTACTGACATGTGTGTGTGTGTGTACTGACATGTGTGTGTGTGTGTACTGACATGTGTGTGTGTACTGACATGTGTGTGTGTGTGTGTACTGACATGTGTGTGTGTGTGTGTGTGTGTACTGACATGTGTGTGTGTACTGACATGTGTGTGTGTGTGTACTGACATGTGTGTGTGTGTGTGTGTGTGTGTGTGTGTGTGTGTGTGTGTGTACTGACATGTGTGTGTGTACTGACATGTGTGTGTGTGTGTACTGACATGTGTGTGTGTGTGTGTGTGTGTACTGATATGTGTGTGTGTGTGTGTACTGACATGTGTGTGTGTGTGTACTGACATGTGTGTGTGTGTGTGTGTACTGACATGTGTGTGTGTGTGTGTGTACTGACATGTGTGTGTGTGTGTACTGACATGTGTGTGTGTGTGTGTGTACTGACATGTGTGTGTGTGTGTGTGTACTGACATGTGTGTGTGTGTGTGTGTGTACTGACATGTGTGTGTGTGTGTGTGTGTACTGACATGTGTGTGTGTACTGACATGTGTGTGTGTGTGTGTGTGTACTGACATGTGTGTGTGTGTGTGTACTGACATGTGTGTGTGTGTGTGTACTGACATGTGTGTGTTTGTGTACTGACATGTGTGTGTGTGTACTGACATGTGTGTGTGTACTGACATGTGTGTGTGTGTACTGACATGTGTGTGTGTACTGACATGTGTGTGTGTGTGTACTGACATGTGTGTGTGTACTGACATGTGTGTGTGTGTACTGACATGTGTGTGTGTGTACTGACATGTGTGTGTATGTACTGACAAGTGTGTGTGTAACTGATAGATCCTAGCGCACACACACTTATTCTTTAGTTGTGTTGTTGTTGTTTTAAATGTGTGTACATTTGTCTTATGTCGTAGTGAATTTTTCCATATAGAAAACTATGTTCATGTTTTTTAAATTGTAAAGTATTTTTGTCTGTAATGTCTC
>NW_025750154.1:0-20542 GCF_021184085.1 Oncorhynchus gorbuscha | reverse complement strand
GGGGATTGATTGGACAGTAAGGAAGGTGGAAGAGGGATTGGACAGTAAGGAAGGTGGAAGAGGGGATTGGACAGTAAGGAAGGTGGAAGAGGGGGATTGGACAGTAATGAAGGTGGAAGAGGGGATTGGACAGTAAGGAAGGTGAAGAGGGGATTGGACAGTAAGGAAGGTGGAAGAGGGGATTGGACAGTAAGGAAGGTGGAAGAGGGGATTGGACAGTAATGAAGGTGGAAGAGGGGATTGGACAGTAAGGAAGGTGGAAGAGGGGATTGGACAGTAAGGAAGGTGGAAGAGGGGTGGATTGGACAGTAAGGAAGGTGGAAGAGGGGATTGGACAGTAAGGAAGGTGGAAGAGGGGATTGGACAGTAATGAAGGTGGAAGAGGGGATTGGACAGTAAGGAAGGTGAAGAGGGGATTGGACAGTAATGAAGGTGGAAGAGGGGGGATTGGACAGTAAGGAAGGTGGAAGAGGGGATTGGACAGTAAGGAAGGTGGAAGAGGGGACTGGACAGTAAGGAAGGTGGAAGAGGGATTGGACAGTAAGGAAGGTGGAAGAGGGGGATTGGACAGTAATGAAGGTGGAAGAGGGATTGGACAGTAAGGAAGGTGGAAGAGGGGATTGGACAGTAATGAAGGTGGAAGAGGGGATTGGACAGTAAGGAAGGTGGAAGAGGGGATTGGACAGTAAGGAAGGTGGAAGAGGGGACTGGACAGTAAGGAAGGTGGAAGAGGGATTGGACAGTAATGAAGGTGGAAGAGGGGATTGGACAGTAAGGAAGGTGGAAGAGGGGATTGGACAATAAGGAAGGTGGAAGAGGGGATTGGACAGTAAGGAAGGTGGAAGAGGGGATTGGACAGTAAGGAAGGTGGAAGAGGGGATTGGACAGTAATGAAGGTGGAAGAGGGGATTGGACAGTAAGGAAGGTGGAAGAGGGGATTGGACAGTAAGGAAGGTGGAAGAGGGGATTGGACAGTAATGAAGGTGGAAGAGGGGATTGGACAGTAAGGAAGGTGGAAGAGGGGATTGGACAGTAAGGAAGGTGGAAGAGGGATTGGACAGTAAGGAAGGTGGAAGAGGGGATTGGACAGTAAGGAAGGTGGAAGAGGGGATTGGACAGTAATGAAGGTGGAAGAGGGGATTGGACAGTAAGGAAGGTGGAAGAGGGGATTGGACAGTAAGGAAGGTGGAAGAGGGGATTGGACAGTAAGGAAGGTGGAAGAGGGGATTGGACAGTAAGGAAGGTGGAAGAGGGGATTGGACAGTAAGGAAGGTGGAAGAGGGGATTGGACAGTAAGGAAGGTGGAAGAGGGATTGGACAGTAAGGAAGGTGGAAGAGGGGATTGGACAGTAAGGAAGGTGGAAGAGGGGATTGGACAGTAAGGAAGGTGGAAGAATTGAAACAGCCTGTCTGTTGTGTTGATGAAATGTGTTTGGTATTGTCATTCCCAGGGTATCGCTGGAGAGGGAGGGGCTGCTGGTGTCACAGGGCCAAGGGTAAGCCATCTTCATAGCTGATTTATCTATTCATTTGATGCACATCTGAATACAACCCTCAATAAGGGAAAGTAACTCTGCCCCTCTGCAGAGAAAATGCATCTTCCAACTGAAATCATGTGACATATTGATATTTTTTCAATACAGAAACACAATTACCTAATACATAATGGAAACCTATCGTGTGGCAAAATGCGGTTTTGTTTGAGTTCAGTCCTAATCTTCAGTAAAATAAGGTTTGTAACTAGGGCACTGTGTTTTTGTGAATCCTGTCACATGACCTGGTCTTTATGTAAAGCTTTTTCATCAAACTGTCCCTTTTTTTAATGTCAGATGGTCCATCACCATCCTCAGACAATGCTTTCATTTTTGGTCTATTTATATAAAGATTCAAATCCAAGTCATCTGATACGATAACATCAATAACATACAGTGCTGTAAAGAAGTTGTTTGTAGCTGACCAGTGGGTGATTGTATGATTGTATCGTAGGGTGAGCGGGGCATCCCAGGAGAGAGAGGTGATGTGGGAACTAACGGACTACCGGGGCCCAAAGGTGTTTCAGGAGGGCCAGGACCAGAGGGACCAAAGGTAAGTACTATAGCACATCACTTTCAAATATTGATTGATTTATTTGTGTCTTTATTCATTCAGTCATTTAACCAGGTTGTCAAATGATATCTCTTCCACGATGGATCCATGTTATTTCCCACAAACATGGTATGAGAGTTGTCTCTGTGTGTGTTCTTCCCCCAGGGGGGGTCTGGAACTAAAGGAACTGTTGGGGACATAGGAGCTGCAGGCCTGCAGGGGATGCCCGGGGAGAGGGGTATCCCTGGTTCTCCTGGTCCTAAAGGAGATGTGGTAAGTATCTGTGTTGGAGGGGAAAATATTACTTGGTTAAGTACACAAAGTACCTCCAGAGTCCAAGACACTAGAAGGAACTACAAGTTGTCACCCTTCAGAGTGGTGTATTCCATGTTTATAACTGGGTGGGTTCATTCTGCAGTCCTGTTCTGCTGACCCCTCTTCTCTCCTTAGGGTTCAGTTGGTGAGAAAGGAACCGAGGGTACTGCTGGAAACGACGGGCCCGGGGTGAGTGTTACCTTACACATACATGTCTACACATACCTTTCTGAGTCACCTAAATGGATTACATCAAGGGTTTAAGCAAAAATAACATCTTAAAATGTCACCCATAACTAAATTCTGTTAGGTTCAAGTTGAATGATATGTCAAAATGTAGTGACGTCATCATAACCAGCTTTAGGCCCTGGGTTGAGTGGAGTCACCTTTTGATGCACCTTCTAGTTTCATTGGTTTCACAACCATAGTAAGTTGTTCACAGCAAGTTGTCCAATATTTGAAATCCTGTTTGTTTTTCATTTGAAGGGACTTCCTGGTCCAGTTGGACCAACAGGAGGCATTGGGCTCAATGGTGATAAGGTAAAGCACTCACTCACTCACTCACTCACTCACTCACTCACTCACTCACTCACTCACTCACTCACTCACTCACTCACTCACTCACTCACTCACTCACTCACTCACTCAAATGTATCCGTGCTTTTACACCTGCATTGCTTGCTGTTTGGGGTTTTAGGCTGGGTTTCTGTACAGCACTTTGAGATATCAGCTGATGTACGAAGGGCTATATAAATACATTTGATTTGATGAAGGCCTCTTTACATCATCAGTTGTCACATAGTGCTTTAATAACAGTAACCCTGCCTAGACCCTAAAGGAGCATCCAGCATACAGTCACCAACAGCACTTAGACAGACAGACTAGATGAACATACACTGTAGCAGAGAACACCTCACCATATTAAGGCCTCAGTGCCTACCACAGATACCCAGACAATGTATTATATGTGTTTGTTTTAGGGAGAGTCCGGCCCTAAAGGGCCCCTGGACGTCGAGGAGCGAGAGCAGTGGCCGTAAGTACTGCGATTCATTTTGTTAAATTATTGACACACGTGAAATACTGTAAGTTATATTGTGTACAATTGTCCCATAGTAAAAAAAGACAATTGCAATATACTGTTAATAGTTCTCCTATACCTCTGTACTGACCTCTGACCCAACATCTGTTATAGGGAGCTTCTGGGGAGCCTGGTCCAACCGGTGCAGTAGGATTTCCTGGGTCTCCTGTGAGTGGCTTTCAAACAATGTGGGGATCTGTCACGCCCAATAGTGTCAGCTATGACAGGCGCCTTCCCTGTTGCCTTGTGTCCCTTGATGTTCTGTTAATTAGTCAACCTTGGCTTGGTATTGTTACAAGCCAACAGATTGCGCTGCAAACATCCTCCTGTATAATGTTGAATCAAAATTTCAGTAATGGTCAAAGTTAGTAACCATTTCCATATAACCACATAGTAACTATACCCATGGTGAGACTTGGAAGTCGTTTTGCATGGCGATGAATCTGCCCAGTAATCATGGTCATTGTGTCCGACTCGTCGCAGGGTCCCGATGGGCAACCCGGGGTCAAAGGTGAACCAGGAGAGAGGGGTCAGAAGGGTGAGGCTGGAGCACAGGGACTCCAGGGAACAGCTGGTAAACTTGGTTCCCAGGGTCCTGATGGTGTGACTGGACTAAAGGGGGCCAGAGGAACACAAGGAGCCACGGTGAGTGAGTCGTACTGAGGGTGACGTATAAAGGCTGAGGCATTCATAGAAACACTTCCCCATGGTATTTACTGTAGAAATAGACCTGATCATGGCTACTCAGCACAGAGTAGGAATGCTTTTCCAGGGAATTCACTGAATATGTAGTACAGTATGTTGATATTTTCTGATAAGAATTTCATCTCATTTTCAGGGTGGGTCTGGTTTCCCAGGATTCCCTGGGGGAGTTGGTCCAGCAGGCTCCGTTGTGAGTTAATCCTACTATCAACCAATCAAATCACTTTATACCTATGAAATCACCAATAAATTATTTCATAAACAATAGAACACAGAGCAATATAGTGAAATATGTTATTCCATTACTCACGTTGTCTTTCCACTCTTCCAGGGTGAGGTAGGGGTGCCTGGAGACATTGGTACCCCAGGGAAGGCAGGTACTCCGGGACTTAGAGGCGAGAATGGAGGCCCTGGGCGTGTAGGAGAGAGGGGGGCCCCGGGCCCAGCAGGTGCCCCAGGAGACAAGGGAGAGCCTGGAGAGGATGGACCAGGGGTAAATATGAGAGAGTTACAGAAGTAAAAAATGTAGCTGTATCGTTCAGAGTGGTTTACAGAGCGAGACTTCTCTGCCACCCTCCATTACTCTATACTTCTTTTGCTAGACTAGGAAATATCTGAAGTTACCATTGGCCAATGGGATGGTCTTTGTTTCTGACAGGGCCCTGATGGGCCGGCGGGACCACCAGGTATCTCAGGACAGCGAGGTGTTGTGGGCATACCTGGAGTCAGAGGAGAGAGCGGGATGTTTGGGCCCCCCGGTACTGCTGTATGTATGGAACTCAAGTTCACATTCACCATTCATTTCTATAGCCTTGAGAGTAGTATCATTATACACTGAACAGAGTCCCAATCCAAGACTCAGTCAGATATACAGGACGCTCATACACTTTCCATTTGTGTCCTGACCAGTGATGTCACACTTATTTTCCCAGGGTGCACCCGGAAAATCAGGTGCCCCCGGAACTCGGGGAGGCAAGGGTGCTGTCGGTGCAGTCGGGTTACCAGGGACAACCGGACCAAGAGGGGACCTTGGTCTTACGGTATGTGTTTCCACTTAATTGACCCATGACTGTTCTGTCTGTGGGTTCATTGAACACATATCCATTAAAAACCAACTGTGGATTAAAACATACTCACATACACACCTTTCATTCATGTGGGAATTATAATAGTTCCCCTGAAAAGCAGGTCTTTACTGTAACAGAAGGATACTGTAATATACAGCACAGGTAAACTTAATGCAGCAATCTGTCTTTACAGGGGAATGCTGGGTCTGATGGGGTACCTGGCAAGGATGGACTTATAGGAGCCAGGGTAAGACACAACTACAGATGGACAAGAAACTTTATGGAAATGTATGATCAAACCATTTCACCAGAAAATGTGTCTGTCTGTCGTTCTGTGTCTGTCTGTCTGTCTGTCTGTCTGTCTGTCTGTCTGTCTGTCTGTCTGTCTGTCTGTCTGTCTGTCTGTCTGTCTGTCTGTCTGTCTGTCTGTCTGTCTGTCTGTCTGTCTGTCTGTCTGTCTGTCTGTCTGTCTGTCTGTCTGTCTGTCTGTCTGTCTGTCTGTCTGTCTGTCTGTCTGTCTGTCTGTCTGTCTGTCTGTCTGTCTGTCTGTCTGTCTGTCTGTCTGTCTGTCTGTCTGTCTGTCTGTAGGGAGATAGAGGGAATCCTGGTGCTGAGGGTCTTGCTGGAACTCCTGGGCTTCATGGCTCTGTTGGTCCAGTCGGCACCTCTGGAGTCCCTGGGAAGAGAGGAGACAATGTGAGTAATCTGGACTTTGCCACACCAACGTTCAGAGCCTTCTAGCCTTGAGACATGACTGTAGACCCTTATGGCGTTAGAGGTCATAGGAGTCTACAGTGTTCGAGGTCAAAACCCAGTACGAAAATGTCTGCACTCACTACTGTAACTCACTACTGTAACTCACTACTGTAACTCACTACTGTAACTCACTCCTGTAACTCACTACTGTAACTCACTACTGTAACTCACTCCTGTAACTCACTACTGTAACTCACTACTGTAACTCACTACTGTAACTCACTCCTGTAACTCACTACTGTAACTCACTACTGTAACTCACTCCTGTAACTCACTACTGTAACTCACTACTGTAACTCACTACTGTAACTCACTACTACTGTAACTCACTCCTGTCTTCTCTGGATAAGGGAGTCGGCTAAATGACTAAATGTAAAAATGTAACGTTTCAGGGTTAAGAGCTGTCATAATCTGAGTAGATGTGACCAGGTTGGTAGTAAACTCATTTCAGGTTGTTTGATTTGATTTCCCTTGACATTGTTTTTTTGTTTTTCAACACTAGGGTGCTAGAGGGCCTCCAGGACCCCAGGGACAATCAGGGATCCGGGGGAAGCTGGTAAGAACACCTCTCTTACATTTCCTATGAAATAAGTACACTACTAGTGGTAGTAGTATGCCTGTTGATGAAGTAGTGTACACTACTAGTGGTAGTAGTATGCCTGTTGATGAAGTAGAGTACACTACTAGTGGAAGTAGTATGCCTGTTGATGAGGTAGAGTACACTACTAGTGGTAGTAGTATGCCTGTTGATGAAGTAGAGTACACTACTAGTGGTAGTAGTATGCCTGTTGATGAAGTAGAGTACACTACTAGTGGTAGTAGTATGCCTGTTGATGAGGTAGAGTACACTACTAGTGGTAGTATTATGCCTGTTGATGAAGTAGAGTACACTACTAGTGGTAGTAGTATGCCTGTTGATGAAGTAGAGTACACTACTAGTGGTAGTAGTATGCCTGTTGATGAAGTAGAGTACACTACTAGTGGTAGTAGTATGCCTGTTGATGAAGTAGAGTACACTACTAGTGGTAGTAGTATGCCTGTTGATGAGGTAGAGTACACTACTAGTGGTAGTAGTATGCCTGTTGATGAGGTAGAGTACACTACTAGTGGTAGTATTATGCCTGTTGATGAAGTAGAGTACACTACTAGTGGTAGTAGTATGCCTGTTGATGAAGTAGAGTACACTACTAGTGGAAGTAGTATGCCTGTTGATGAGGTAGAGCACACTACTAGTGGAAGTAGTATGCCTGTTGATGAGGTAGAGTACACTACTAGTGGAAGTAGTATGCCTGTTGATGAGGTAGAGTACACTACTAGTGGAAGTAGTATGCCTGTTGATGAAGTAGTGTACACTACTAGTGGTAGTAGTATGCCTGTTGATGAAGTAGGGTACACTACTAGTGGTAGTAGTATGCCTGTTGATGAAGTAGAGTACACTACTAGAGGTAGTAGTATGCCTGTTGATGAAGTAGAGTACACTACTAGTGGTAGTAGTATGCCTGTTGATGAGGTAGAGTACACTACTAGTGGTAGTAGTATGCCTGTTGATGAAGTAGAGTACACTACTAGTGGTAGTAGTATGCCTGTTGATGAAGTAGAGTACACTACTAGTGGTAGTAGTATGCCTGTTGATGAGGTAGAGTACACTACTAGTGGTAGTAGTATGCCTGTTGATGAAGTAGAGTACACTACTAGTGGTAGTAGTATGCCTGTTGATGAAGTAGAGTACACTACTAGTGGTAGTAGTATGCCTGTTGATGAGGTAGAGTACACTACTAGTGGTAGTAGTATGCCTGTTGATGAGGTAGAGTACACTACTAGTGGTAGTAGTATGCCTGTTGATGAGGTAGAGTACACTACTAGTGGTAGTAGTATGCCTGTTGATGAAGTAGAGTACACTACTAGGGGTAGTAGTATGCCTGTTGATGAAGTAGAGTACACTACTAGTGGAAGTAGTATGCCTGTTGATGACGTAGAGTACACTACTAGTGGTAGTAGTATGCCTGTTGATGACGTAGAGTACACTACTAGTGGTAGTAGTATGCCTGTTGATGAAGTAGAGTACACTACTAGGGGTAGTAGTATGCCTGTTGATGAAGTAGAGTACACTACTAGTGGAAGTAGTATGCCTGTTGATGACGTAGAGTACACTACTAGTGGTAGTAGTATGCCTGTTGATGAAGTAGAGTACACTACTAGTGGTAGTAGTATGTCTGTTGATGAAGTAGAGTACACTACTAGTGGTAGTAGTATGCCTGTTGATGAAGTAGAGTACACTACTAGTGGTAGTAGTATGCCTGTTGATGAAGTAGAGTACACTACTAGTGGTAGTAGTATGCCTGTTGATGAAGTAGAGTACACTACTAGTGGTAGTAGTATGCCTGTTGATGAGGTAGAGTACACTACTAGTGGTAGTAGTATGCCTGTTGATGAAGTAGAGTACACTACTAGTGGTAGTAGTATACCTGTTGATGAAGTAGAGTACACTACTAGTGGAAGTAGTATGCCTGTTGATGACGTAGAGTACACTACTAGTGGTAGTAGTATGCCTGTTGATGAAGTAGAGTACACTACTAGTGGTAGTAGTATGCCTGTTGATGAGGTAGAGTACACTACTAGTGGTAGTAGTATGCCTGTTGATGAAGTAGAGTACACTACTAGTGGTAGTAGTATGCCTGTTGATGAGGTAGAGTACACTACTAGTGGTGGTAGTATGCCTGTTGATGAAGTAGAGTACACTACTAGTGGTAGTAGTATGCCTGTTGATGAAGTAGAGTACACTACTAGTGGTAGTAGTATGCCTGTTGATGAAGTAGAGTACACTACTAGTGGAAGTAGTATGCCTGTTGATGAGGTAGAGTACACTACTAGTGGTAGTATTATGCCTGTTGATGAAGTAGAGTACACTACTAGTGGTAGTATTATGCCTGTTGATGAAGTAGAGTACACTACTAGGGGTAGTAGTATGCCTGTTGATGAAGTAGAGTACACTACTAGTGGTAGTAGTATGCCTGTTGATGAAGTAGAGTACACTACTAGTGGTAGTAGTATGCCTGTTGATGAAGTAGAGTACACTACTAGTGGTAGTAGTATGCCTGTTGATGAGGTAGAGTACACTACTAGTGGTAGTAGTATGCCTGTTGATGAAGTAGAGTACACTACTAGGGGTAGTAGTATGCCTGTTGATGAAGTAGAGTACACTACTAGTGGAAGTAGTATGCCTGTTGATGACGTAGAGTACACTACTAGTGGTAGTAGTATGCCTGTTGATGAAGTAGTGTACACTACTAGTGGTAGTAGTATGCCTGTTGATGAAGTAGAGTACACTACTAGTGGTAGTAGTATGCCTGTTGATGAGGTAGAGTACACTACTAGTGGTAGTAGTATGCCTGTTGATGAAGTAGTGTACACTACTAGTGGTAGTAGTATGCCTGTTGATGAAGTAGAGTACACTACTAGTGGTAGTAGTATGCCTGTTGATGAAGTAGAGTACACTACTAGTGGTAGTAGTATGCCTGTTGATGAGGTAGAGTACACTACTAGTGGTAGTAGTATGCCTGTTGATGAAGTAGAGTACACTACTAGGGGTAGTAGTATGCCTGTTGATGAAGTAGAGTACACTACTAGTGGAAGTAGTATGACTGTTGATGACGTAGAGTACACTACTAGTGGTAGTAGTATGCCTGTTGATGAAGTAGTGTACACTACTAGTGGAAGTAGTATGCCTGTTGATGAAGTAGAGTACACTACTAGTGGTAGTAGTATGCCTGTTGATGAGGTAGAGTACACTACTAGTGGTAGTAGTATGCCTGTTGATGAAGTAGTGTACACTACTAGTGGTAGTAGTATGTCTGTTGATGAAGTAGTGTACACTACTAGTGGTAGTAGTATGCCTGTTGATGAAGTAGAGTACACTACTAGTGGTAGTAGTATGCCTGTTGATGAAGTAGAGTACACTACTAGGGGTAGTAGTATGCCTGTTGATGAAGTAGAGTACACTACTAGTGGAAGTAGTATGACTGTTGATGACGTAGAGTACACTACTAGTGGTAGTAGTATGACTGTTGATGACGTAGAGTACACTACTAGTGGTAGTAGTATGCCTGTTGATGAAGTAGTGTACACTACTAGTGGAAGTAGTATGCCTGTTGATGAAGTAGAGTACACTACTAGTGGTAGTAGTATGCCTGTTGATGAAGTAGTGTACACTGAGTGGAAGTAGTATGCCTGTTGATGAAGTAGAGTACACTACTAGTGGTAGTAGTATGCCTGTTGATGAGGTAGAGTACACTACTAGTGGTAGTAGTATGCCTGTTGATGAAGTAGAGTACACTACTAGTGGTGTAGTATGCCTGTTGATGAAGTAGAGTACACTACTAGTGGTAGTAGTATGCCTGTTGATGAGGTAGAGTACACTACTAGTGGTAGTAGTATGCCTGTTGATGAAGTGAGTACACTACTAGTGGTAGTAGTATGCCTGTTGATGAAGTGAGTACACTACTAGTGGAAGTAGTATGCCTGTTGATGACGTAGAGTACACTACTAGTGGTAGTAGTATGCCTGTTGATGAAGTAGAGTACACTACTAGTGGTAGTAGTATGCCTGTGTGATGAAGTAGTACACTACTAGTGGTAGTAGTATGCCTGTTGATGAGGTAGAGTGACACTACTAGTGGTAGTAGTATGCCTGTTGATGAAGTAGACACTACTAGGGGTAGTAGTATGCCTGTTGATGTAGAGTACACTACTAGTGGAAGTAGTATGACTGTTGATGACGTAGAGTACACTACTAGTGGTAGTAGTATGCCTGTTGATGAAGTAGTGTACACTACTAGTGGAAGTAGTATGCCTGTTGATGAAGTAGAGTACACTACTAGTGGTAGTAGTATGCCTGTTGATGAGGTAGAGTACACTACTAGTGGTAGTAGTATGCCTGTTGATGAAGTAGTGTACACTACTAGTGGTAGTAGTATGTCTGTTGATGAAGTAGTGTACACTACTAGTGGTAGTAGTATGTCTGTTGATGAAGTAGAGTACACTACTAGTGGTAGTAGTATGCCTGTTGATTAGTACATACTGTATAAACTAGTGATATGCAAAATCTGTTTACTTTTTTCCCGAACCAATATTGGTATCATATCGGTTTGAATGAATAGCATCGAAACAGTTGAATAACATTGCACTTCCAAGGCTTTGTGCGGTTCAGACAGCTGCTTGCTGATTGCCCGTGGTTCTAACCTACCCAACCAGTTCGAATACAATGGGAAGCCTGTTCCAAGTTTTGTTGCATGCAGTGAAAAGTCTGTCTTGCAAACTCAACAGTGCAATAATCAATAACAATGTATTACTAGGGGAAAAAACACACACTGGAAATAAGAATAACAAATATGATATACACAATAAATTAAGTAAGCTATCTCTACTGTATACAGGAAATATTTAAAAAGTCAGTGACAGTGAGTGTGAGTGTGTGTTGGAGTGACAGTGAGTGTGAGTGTGTGTTGGAGTGACAGTGAGTGTGAGTGTGTGTTGGAGTGACAGTGAGTGTGTGTTGGAGTGACAGTGAGTGTGTGTTGGAGTGACAGTGAGTGTGAGTGTGTGTTGGAGTGACAGTGAGTGTGAGTGTGTGTTGGAGTGACAGTGAGTGTGAGTGTGTGTTGGAGTGACAGTGAGTGTGAGTGTGTGTTGGAGTGACAGTGAGTGTGAGTGTGTGTTGGAGTGACAGTGAGTGTGAGTGTGTGTTGGAGTGACAGTGAGTGTGAGTGTGTGTTGGAGTGACAGTGAGTGTGAGTGTGTGTTGGAATGTGAGTGTGTGTTGGAGTGACAGTGAGTGTGAGTGTGTGTTGGAGTGACAGTGAGTGTGAGTGTGTGTTGGAGTGACAGTGAGTGTGAGTGTGTGTTGGAGTGACAGTGAGTGTGAGTGTGTGTGGAGTGACAGTGAGTGTGAGTGTGTGTTGGAGTGACAGTGAGTGTGAGTGTGTTGTGTTGGAATGAGTGAGTGTGAGTGTGTGTTGGAGTGACAGTGAGTGTGAGTGTGTGTTGGAGTGACAGTGAGTGTGAGTGTGTTGGAGTGACAGTGAGTGTGAGTGTGTGTTGGAGTGACAGTGAGTGTGAGTGTGTCAGACAGTGGAAAGATTGAAATAAAAGGTCAATAAAGATACAGAGTTAACTCAGATTGTCTGTGTAGCTATTTTGTTAGCTATTTATCAGTCGTATTGTTTGGGGATAGAAGCTGTTCAAGAGCCTGTTGGTTTCAGACTTGATGCACCAGTGTCTCTTGCCGTGCGGCAGCAGAGAAGTCGTAGTAGTAGCCATAGTAGTAGCCATAGTCTATGGCTTGGGGGGTTGGAGTCATTGACGACTTGATCGCCCATCAACAGGCAGTGAAGTATACTAAAGAGCCTGTGAGAGGGTTCTGTGCCTACAGAACCGCTATCATGATATGCCTTGCTCATATCGATATCAATATCAAACGATATCGAAATCATATTGAATTCTCAATATTGGTGTCCAGCATTAACATGAACCTATGCTACTGACACAGGAACCTGTATCTATTGACAGACCAGTAAACTCATGTTGTATTAGTCTCAATGAGTGTTGATCTGGATAAATCTGCTCACAGTAATTTACAGCAAATGTTCATGTTTTTTTTTTTTTTATCCTAGGGGCCTCAAGGGCCACAGGGAGACAGGGGAGCCAAAGGAGACCAAGGAGAGAGAGGGCAGAAAGGCCACAGAGGCTTCACTGGATTGCAAGGCTTACCTGGGACAACTGTGAGTAAAAACTGCCCAAGCACCATTAAAAGGCATAATCTGTCATTTAATTTATGGAAAATCTTATTAACTTGGCAAAATCAATGAAATGCTTTTATTATTAATTATGTCAGCCAATAACAGGTTAATCAATGGCCTTCTGTTTGTAGGGACAATCTGGGGATGTTGGAGCTCGAGGAATTGTAGGACCTACTGGACACAGAGTAAGTACACTGAATAAGCTGTCAATGCCTCAGTATAATGGTCCATTTGTGTGTGTTTGTTTCCCTTTATAAATCCTATTGTGTTTCTCATCAGGGGCCCCCTGGTGTGGTTGGCCCCGCAGGAGGTGATGGACAAATCGGGCTGACCGGGCCCATGGGATCTCCTGGATCAAGAGGAACCAGTGGAGACATCGGACCTCAGGTGAGACGTTAGAGACTAGTGGTTCTGTTGTCATTATGCTGGTTGGATGCGCTATGACTTTCAAATGGATGTCAGAACAAACCAGGCTTTGGGTGTTGATAAATTGCTTCTCCAATAGAATTGCTTGTTAGATTAAGCACGCAAATAAGTCATACCTGTGACACATTCAGTGTTTCTAAAGCAAATAAGTCATACCTGTGACACATTCAGTGTTTCTAAAGCAAATAAGTCATACCTGTGACACATTCAGTGTTTCTAAAGCAAATAAGTCATACCTGTGACACATTCAGTGTTTCTAATGCAAATAAGTCATACCTGTGACACATTCAGTGTTTCTAATGCAAATAAGTCATACCTGTGACACATTCAGTGTTTCTAAAGCAAAGAAAGTCAACAAGCAGACATGGCATATCAAAGGACAGTAACATACCTGTTTCTTGACTTCACTCCTCTTTCCCAGGGGCCTCCTGGGGATGCTGGTCCCCCTGGTCCCCCAGGGACGCCTGGCCCTCCCACTGCTGGGGCTGATATGTTCGGCTTCAGCAGCTCCTTTGACTACGACTACGGCGAGGACCAGGATGGACCACCTCCACCCCCAGAGTTTAACGGGGATGAATCAGCCCCCCCTCAACCTCCTCCAGAGTCCAACTGGGACGACTCTGGCCCCCATCCCCCTCCAGAGTTCAACGACGATGAGGCGCGTCCCAATAATGCCTCCACCATCCTCGGGGCAGACCAGAGCGTCCAGATCACGCTGAAGAGCCTCAGTGGAAACCTGCAGAACATGAAGTGTCCCGATGGCAGCCAGGCCAACCCCGCCAAAACCTGCCAGGACATCAAGCAGTGCCACCCCCTTAAAAAGACAGGTAGGTCCACTTTTCACCACAGATTGTCTTCTTCTCTTGTTTTTAACTGCTTTTTGTCTTGCCTATTCTTTACTTAAGCTTTTGATTTGCTGCGACGTAGTTAGGGTGTTATAGATGAATTAATGGATGGATATACTCGTTAGGTGATATTAACTTTATTGACAAGTGGAGTCCGTGTGTCTAATGGATGATGAGGTAGCTGATATGTATCTACTGTATGATCTGATACTTGGTCTTTCCATATCCAGGAGACTACTGGCTGGACCCCAACCAGGGCAGTACCAAGGATGTTATCAAGGTGTTCTGCAACATGGAGACTGGTGAGACCTGCATCTCAGCCCACCCCATCTCAGCCAGCATCCCTCGCAAAACATGGTGGACCAAATCCACTCCCACTGCCAGCAAACCTGTCTGGTTTGGAGCAAATATGAATGGAGGAACTAAAGTGAGTATATAAAATATACCCGATGTCTATTCAATGAACGCAAGTAGTATATAGAGGATAACTTTACACTGTGGATACCTCTAAAGCGGCCAACTGCTTCTATGAATAAACCAGCTACCATACTGTAGATTAAATTCACCAAGCACAATACTGCTTTAAAAACATACATCCTCTGCTGCCTTGATTATATAGCAATGGAAGACTTCTTTCTGTCAGAAAAATAGCTGGAGATGTTTGTGAAAAACTGTTACACTTCCAGGTGTATTTCTCTAACATTGATGTAAAAACTGAAATGCTAATTATTGTACAATAGTGTCCCTGTGAAATACTTTTTTTCAATAAACTTCTGATTCCAGTTTAGCTACGGCAACAAGGAGGAGCTGCCCAACGCCGTAACCATTCAGATTAGGCTGATCCGCCTGCTTTCTAAGGAGGGCGTCCAGAATGTCACCTACCACTGCAAGAACAGCGTGGCCGTGAATGACGGAGCCACAGGCAACCTGAAGAAGGCTCTGATCCTCAAGGGCTCCAATGGACAGGAGGTCAAGGTTCAGGGCAACTCCCGCCTCAGATACACTGTCCTGGAGGATGGCTGCTCCGTAAGTCACCTAACTACCTACCTACAGTACCTACCTACCTATACCTGCAGTACAGTATGCCTACCTACCTATACCTGCCTGCCCGCCTACCTACCTATACCTACTTCTACCTACAGTATACCTACCTACCTAACTTCCTACCTACCTACCTACCTACCTACCTACCTACCTATACTACCGGTCAAAAGTTTTAGAACAGCTACTCATTCAAGGGTTTTCTTAAATTTTTTATGAGTATCTACATTGCAGAATAATAGTGAAGACATCAAAACTATGAAATAACACACATGGAATCATGTTGTAACCAAAAAAGTGTTAAATAGCCACCCTTTGCCTTGATGACAGCGTTGCACACTCTTGGCATTCTCTCAACCAGCATCACGAGAGAGTCACCTGGAATGCATTTCAATTAATAGGTGTGCCATGTTAAAAGATAATTTGTGGAATTTCTTTCCTTCTTAATGAGTTTGAGCCAATCAGTTGTGTTGTGACAAGGTAGGGTTGACTCTCATGAGGATCGACACAGGAAAGGAAGACCCAGAGTTAGGGGGGTAGACAGAAGATAGCCCTGTTTGGTAAAATACCAAGTCAATATTATGGCAAGAACAGCTCAAATAAGCAAAGAGAAATGACAGTTCATCATTACTTTAAGACATGAATTTCAGACAATACGGAACATTTTAAGAACTTCAAATGTTTTTTTAAGTGCGTCGTAAAAACTATCAAGCGCTATGATGAAACTGGCTCTCATGAGGATCTCCACAGGAATGGAAGACCCAGAGTTACTTCTGCTGCAGAGGATAAGTTCATTAGAGTTACCAACCACAGAAATTGAAGCCCAAATACATGCTTCATAGAGTTCAAGTAACAGACACATCTCAACATCAACTGTTCAGAGGAGACTGTGTGAATCAGTCCTTCATGGTCAAATTACTGCAAAGAAACCCCTACTAAAAACACCAGTAATAAGAAAAGACTTGCTTGGTCCAAGAAACATAAGCAATGGACATTAGACCGGTGGAAACTTGTCCTTTGGTTGGGAGTGCAAATTTGAGATTTTTGGTTCCAACAGCTGTATCATTGTGAGATGCAGGTGAACAGATCTCCACATATGTTTTTACCTTTATTTAACTAGGCAAGTCAGTTAAGAACAAATTCTTATTTTCAATGACGACCTAGGAACAGTGGGTTAACTGCCTGTTCAGGCATATATGTATCTTGTCAGCTCGGGGATTTGAACTGGCAACCTTCCGGTTAATAGTCCAACGCTCTAACAACTAGGCTGCCCTGCCGCCCAATGTATTTCCCACCGTAAAGCATGGAGGAGGAGGTGTTATGGTGTGGGGGTGCTTTTCTGGTGACACTGTCTGTGATTTATTTAGAATATAAGTCACACCTAACCAGCATGGCTACCACAGCATTCTACAGTGATACGCCATCGCATCTGGTTTGGGCTTAGTGGGACTATCATTTGTTTTTCAACAGGGCTATGACCCAACACACCTCCAGGCTGTGTAAGGGCAATTTTACCAAGAAGTAGAGTGATGGAGTGCTGCATCAGATAACCTGGCCTCCACAATCACTCAACCTCAATCAAATTGAGATGGTTTTGGATGAGTCGGACCGTAGAGTGAAAGAAAAGCAGCTACAAGTGCTCAGCATATATGGGAACTCATTGAAGACTGGTGGAAAAGCATTCCAGGTGAAGCTGGTTGAGAGAATGCCAAGAGTGTGCAAAGCTGTCATAAAGGCAAAGATTGGCTATTTGGAGAATCTCAAATCTCAAATATATTTTTATTTGTGTAACACTTTTTTTGGTACTACATGTTTCTATATGTGTTATTTCATAGTTTTGACGTCTTCAGTATTATTCTACAATGTAGAAAACAGTAAAATAAAGAAAAACCCTTGAATGGGTAGGTGTTCTAAAACTTTTGACCAGTGGTGTACTTCTACCTACAGTATGCCTACTGTACCTACCTACACCTACTTTTACCTACAGGATACCTACCTATACCTACTTATACCTACAGTATTTCTACCTACACTATACCTACCTATCAATACCTACTTCTACCTACAGTATACCTACCTACCTGCCTGCCTACCTACCTACCTACCTATACCTACATCTACAAAAGTATGTGGACACCTGCTCGTTGAACATCTCATTCCAAAATCCTGGGCATTAATATGGAGTTGGTCCCCCTTTGCTGCTATAACAGCCTCCACTCTTTTGGGAAGGCTTTCCACGATATTGGAACATCACTGCGGGGACTTGCTTCCATTCAGCCACGAGAGCATTAGTGAGGTTGGGTGCTGGTGTTGGGCGATTAGGCCTGGCTCGCAGTCGACGTTCCAATTCATCCCAAAGGTGTTTGATAGGGTTGAGGTCAGGGATCTGTGCAGGCCAGTCAGGTTCTTCCACACCGATCTCGACAAACCATTTCTGTATGGACCTTGCTTTGTGCACAGGGGCATTGTCATACTGAAACAGTAAAGGGCCTTCCCCATACTGTTGCCAAGAAGTTGTAAGCACAGAATTGTCTAGAATGTCTGTGTATACTATAGTGTTAAGATTTCCCTTCACTGGAACTAAAAGGCCTAGCCCAAACCATGAAAAACAGCCTGAGACCATTATTTTCCCTCCACCAAACATTACAGTTGGCACTATGCATTGGGGCAGGTAGTGCGCTCCTGGCATCCGCCAAACCCAGATTCGTCCGTCGGACTGCTCCAGAGTCCAATGGCGGTGAGCTTTACACCACTCCAGCCGACGCTTGGCATTGCGCATGGTGATCTCAGGCTTATGTGCGGCTGCTAGGCCATGGAAACCCATTTCATGAAGCTGCCAACGAACAGTTCTTGTGCTGACATTGCTTTCAGAGGCAGTTTGAGTGTTTCAACCGAGGACAGACAATTTTTACGCGTTACGCGCTTCAGCACTCGGCAGTCCCGTTCTGTAAGTTTGTTTGGCCTACCACTTCATGGCTGAGCCGTTGTTGCTCCTAGACGTTTTCACTTCACAATAACAGCACTTAAAGTTGACCGGGGGAGCTCTATCAAGGCAGAAATTGGATGAGCTGACTTGTCAGAAAGGTGGTGCCATGTTGAAAGTCACTGAGCTCTTCAGTAAGTCCATTCTGCTGCCAATGTTTGTCTATGGAGATTGCATGGCTCTGTCCTCGATTTTATACACCTGTCAGCAATGGGTTTGGCTGAAATAGACGAATCCACAAATTTGAAGGGGTGTCCACATACTTATGTATATAGTGCACCTACCTACCTACTATGGCTGTTGCGGTGGCCCTATTACCGCCACACCGGCAGTCATGACAGCAGTAAAATTCAGCTTGACTGTTGAGTCATGGTAATATTCTCTTATGCACTCTGGAAATGCATTAGGAGTACCCAACTCGCTAACTATCATCACGTCCTAATCGCTAATGGCCTGGTACTCAGGGCTCTATTGTCCCTCCATCAGATCCTAATGGTCTGGTACTCAGGGCTCTATTGTCTCTCCATCAGGTTCTAATGGTCTGGTACTCAGGGCTCTATTGTCCATCTCCAATCTGGTACTCAGGGCTCTAATGTCCCTCCATAAGGTGGGTCTGGTACTCAGGGTTCTATTGTCCCTCCATCAGGTCCTAATGGTCTAGTACTCAGGGCTCTAATGTCCCTCCATAAGGTCCTAATGGTCTGGTACTCAGGGCTCTATTGTCCCTCCATCAGGTCGTAATGGTCTGGTACTCAGGGCTCTATTGTCCATCCATCAGTTCCTAATTGTCTGGTACTCAGGGCTCTATTGTCCCTCCAACCACTCTGACATTAATGCAAATGCAATCGAAAATCACATTAAAAAAAATATAAAAACAGTATGTGTTTTTAAAACTCACCACTCGGTGATTGAAAAAATGTCATGATCGCCACAGCCCTACTACCCATCTATACCTACCTGCCTGCCTACCTACCTACCCGCCCACCTGCCCGCCCCCACCCAACCATCCACCTACATGCATTGTTGAATGTTTGAATCAGGTGTGCAAAGTTGGTCTGGGAAGTGGGAACAAAAGCCCACCCACCCTGTCTTTTAGTATTTAGTATTGTACAATGAACTAGTGCTAAAGTAGCAGCTACTCTTCCTGGGGTCCAAACATCATATAATACAGAACATTAAGAGACATCACAAGGACAGAACTACATACATTTACAATAAGTATACAAGCTTTCATACATGTATGCCTTCATCATCATCTGATTATGTGGTTCTGTCCTATTGTTTACTTGTTTATGTTGTATAGGACAATGAGTTGAATTCAGAGGTATAGCTACAGTATGTCTTCTTCTCCTGTGTCTGCAGAAATCGAATGGAGACTGGGGCAAGACTGTGATTGAGTACAGAACTCAGACGCCAGCCAGACTACCTATCGTAGACTTGGCCCCCATGGACATAGGCAAGGAGGATCAGGAGTTTGGCCTGGACATCGGCCCTGTGTGTTTCTCCTAAACCCAACACACATGGGACGGATGGATGGATTTATTTAACCTTATGAGGAGTGATTTTTTTTAGAACGCCATCCTCAATCCTGTTCCAAGAGGCAATCTGGATTTCAGACAACAAAACAGCACTCACTTTTAAGTTACATCCTTAAAGAATCAATGGCTATATATCACTCATTTAAATGATTGCCCCTCGAAGAATTAGGTTTCAGTTCGATAACTAATAATGAACAACAACCCCTTGTGATGTCATCCATTAGAATCGGTAGGAATGTTGTTGTCCATTCTCCTCCAAAGGGTTAAACATTCCCAAGACTCTTGGACTACCTGCTGAAGCAATCAGCTTTGTACATAAAGGCAGGGCGGAGAAACTACAGTGCTACTAAAATATTTATTGCTTCTTTCCAAGAAACAACTAAAGTTGTTAGTGCAATGGTGCTGGTAGTAATTACTGTTGAGGAATGCAGGTGAATTGTATTAAGAAGATTGTATCATAATGGTGTTTCAGGGCCTGAAGGTTTCAGCTTGTTGAAAACATGACAATTCATGGAGCTTAAGTGTCAGTGTTGTACGACGTTCCATCATACATTTCTTTACCAGTTTCTCAGTGAATGCCACTAAATAGATATACTGGCACTTGATGTAGAGACAAAACAACAACAATTGTATTCCTTTTTCTAATGTAAATGCAACATAAGAATGTCAACACGTTTATTATGCCTGTTTATTACTGATATTATGATATTTTCTTCTGTCGACTGATGGTGTTACACCCAATAAAATGAATCTCGTGCCCTTTTCAGTCAATCTGGTTTAAGGTTCAGGTCAAGATGAATAAAACAAATATCTTCCCATTTAATAAGTGTTTGAATTACACAGGGGCGCAACTTTGAGTTTAGAAGTGGGGGGGGACATAATATTTATATTTCTTTAGCAATTTCAGAAGGTG
>NW_025750153.1:7500-20548 GCF_021184085.1 Oncorhynchus gorbuscha | reverse complement strand
AAGCTTGGTCGCAAATGGGTCTTCCAAATGGACAATGACCCCAAGCATACTGTCATGTTTTGTCATTAATTATCATGTCTTGTCCCTGTGCTTCCCCTTCTATTCGTTTCCCTCTGCTGGTCTTATTAGGTTCTTTCCCTCTTTTTATCCCTCTCTCTCCCCCTCCCTCTCTCACTCTCTCGCTCTCTCTTCTCTCTATCGTTCCGTTCCTGCTCCCAGCTGTTCCTATTCCCCTAATCATCATTTAGTCTTCCCACACCTGTTCCCGATCCTTTTCCCTGATTAGAGTCCCTATTTCTCTCCTTGTTTTCCGTTCCTGCCCTGTCGGATCCTCATCTATAATTCACCGTGCTGTGTCTATGTTTTGCCCTGTCGTGTCGTGTTTCCCTCAGATGCTGCGTGGTGAGCAGGTGTCTGAGTCTGCTAGGTTCAAGTGCCTTCCCGAGGCAACCTGCAGTTCTCGATCAAGTCTCCAGTCTGTTCTCGTCTTTACGAGTAGTATTATGCTTTTTGTTTTGTAAAGTTTCTTACTGGATTAAAGACTCTGTTTTCGCCAAGTCGCTTTTGGGTCCTCATTCACCTGCATAACAGAAGGATCCGACCAAGGAATGGACCCAGCGACTACAGACGCCTCGTAACACTGCCGTCGAGATCCAAGGAGCCATGCTCGGCAGACACGAGCAGGAATTGTCTGCTGCTCGCCATGCCGTGGAGAACCTGGCCGCTCAGGTTTCCGACCTCTCTGGACAGTTCCAGAGTCTTCGTCTCGTGCCACCTGTTACTTCCTGGCCTGCCGAGCCTCCAGAACCTAGGGTTAATAACCCACCTTGCTACTCCGGGCAGCCCACTGAGTGCCGCTCCTTTCTCACCCAGTGGAGAGAGAGCTCGGGTTGCTTACGTCATTTCACTCCTTACTGGCCGGGCCCGAGAGTGGGGCACAGCTATCTGGGAGGCAAGGGCTGATTGTTCTAACAATTACCAGAACTTTAAAGAGGAGATGATTCGGGTTTTTGACCGTTCAGTTGTTGGTGGGGAGGCTTCTAGGGCCCTGGCTTCCCTATGCCAAGGTGATCGATCCATAACGGATTACTCTATAGAGTTTCGTACTCTTGCTGCCTCTAGTGACTGGAGCAGGCCGGCGCTGCTCGCTCGTTTTCTGGAGGGACTCCACACAGTGGTCAAAGATGAGATTCTCTCTCGGGAGGTTCCTTCCAGTGTGGACTCTTTGATTGCTCTCGCCATCCGCATAGAACGACGGGTTCCCTGCTCCGCATCGCAACCATCTCCCTCCTCTGGCTCTGAGACTGAGCCCATGCAGCTGGGAGGGATTCGCATCTCGACTAAGGAGAGGGAACGGAGGATCACCAACCGCCTGTGCCTCTATTGCGGATTTGATGGACATTTTGTTAATTCATGTCCAGTAAGAGGCCAGAGCCCATCAGTAAGCGGAGGGCTACTGGTGAGCGCTACTACTCAGGTCTCTTCATCTAGATCCTGTACTACTATGTCGGTCCATCTACGCTGGACCGGTTCGGGTGCTACATGCAGTGCCTTGATTGACTCTGGGGCTGAGGGTTGTTTCATGGACGAAGCATTGGCATATGTTTTTATTTATCACACTTTTTTTAACCCTTTATGTTCTTTAATACAAGGGCCGACATACAAGTTCCTTACTTTTTTCCACTTCTACTTGCCTCTTCTATTTTTGTAGAAATGCTGCAATTACTTGGTTGTAATTTTAGTACAGCAGACATTTCCATATGTCTGTGTTAGCTGCATGGGTGACATAACTCCACCAGTCCTATTTTTGATATGATTCACAAAAAATTATGCCTTTTTAGAAAATTTATTTGAAAAATACATTTTTTTAATCAATAAGTATATTTGAATTTAACCACAATATTTGTTGTATTATTTGTTCTGTCTTTTAAGGTGGATTAAACTGAAATTGCAACCAACTTTCTAAGGCTTGTGTAAAAATAAATATATTTTGGAGATTATTTCTTTTCAAACAATCGAAAGTGGGCTGGTGTAATCTGAATAAAGGGAAAAAGGCCCTTCTTGAACATAGGATGAGACATTCGTACCAATTTACCAGAGAATCAGTTTGGATTTAAGTATAAGAAGTATGACTGATGCCTTTAGTGGATATCTAATGCTGAATGACATTTCTGTCCTCCCGAGGAATTCATATTCGTTATATAATACACCCTTATGTCATCAGGCTTGCCGTTCAAATAAAAAATGGAATATTTTACTAAGTTTAAAAAAAATTCGTAACTGTTGGCATCTCGTTGTACAGTCAGAAACACTGCGAGTGGAAACCGTCTCTTGCTAACTGTGCACAACCTGAATTAAAGAGCAACTACACCCTGCCCAATACACCCTCTCACTGCCCAATACACACTGTCACTCAGGCAATTAGTTAATGATGTTCAATAAGCATTTTCTATGGCCGGCCATGCTTTCCACCTGGCTACCTCTACCCTGATTTTTCAACAGCCACTGCATTCCCATGTTCAGCACGTTAGCGTGTTTGCGCGCCTTTTAGAGATGTTCTCAGCTACAAGGCTGAAAAGTGGACTCTTTTCATGTCTCCCGGTTACTTTTCTCGGTTTACGTTATTTCCCGCTGAAATGATCACCGAAAATTTGCAACCCCTATTTACTAGCCTGTTCCCGAGTCACGTGTCTTTGCAGCGCTTTTAGGTTTCGCTAATTTCTACCCACGCGTCATCCCCATTCTTCAAGGCTGCCACTCTAGACCCAAACTTCTACAGACTTACGTGTTTGAAGTATTCGGTTCCCCCAGGAACTTTGTGACCATTTGCCACATTTCAGGCTATCAAACGCTCCTGAGCGTAAAACTGTCTTTTTTTGTGAAGAATCCAACAACAGTGGGACACAATCTATGAAGTGGAAAGACATAAGGTTATTTCAAACTTTTTTTCAAATCAAAAACTGAAAAATCTGGCGCAAAATGATGTCAGTAACCGTGAACTGCTGCTTTCAGTGCAGCAAACTCTCTCCAGAGGTTCTTGGAGGGGATCCGAATTCAATGTTGACCTAAATGACTAATGACCATAAATAGAACCACCTGTGTGTAATCAAGTCTCTCCGTATAAATGCACCTGCACTGTGATAGTCTCAGAGGTCCGTTAAAGCGCAGAGAGCATCATGAAGAACAAGGAACACACCAGGCAGGTCCGAGATACTGTTTGAAGAAGTTTAAAGCCGGATTTGGATACAAAAAGATATCCAATAAATGTTGTTCCACTTCATGATTGTGTCCCACTTGTTGTTGATTCTTCACAAAAAATACAGTTTTATATCTTTGTTTGAAGCCTGAAATGTGGCAAAATGTCACAAAGTTCAAGGGGCCAAATACTTTCGCAAGGCACTGTATATCTATTATTCCCTGGCTTTCTAAGGTCATTGAAAGCCAAGTTAACCAACAGATTACCGACCATTTAGAATCTCACCGTACCTTCTCCGCTATACAATCTGGTCATGGGTGCACCTCAGCCACGCTCAAGGTCCTAAACGATAACATAACTGCAATCGATAAGAGACATTACTGTGCAGCCATATTCATCGACCTGGCTAAGGCTTTCAACTCTGTCAATCACAACATTCTTATTGGCAGCCTCAACAGCCTTGGTTTCTCAAATGATTGTCTCGCTTGGTTCACCAACTACTTCTCCTATAGAGTTCAATGTGTCAAATCGGAGGGCCTGTTGTCCGGACCTCTGGCGATCTCTATGGGGGTGCCACAGGGTTCAATTCACTCTCTTCTCTGTGTACATCAATGATGTCGCTCTTGCTGCGTGTGATTCTTTGATCCACCTTCACGCAGAGCGACACCATTCTCTATACTTCTGGCCCTTCATTGGACACTGTGTTAACTAGCATCCAGATGAGCTTCAATGCCATACAACACTCTGGTCACCATAGCAGCACCCACCCGTAGCACGCGCTCCAGCAGGTATATCTCACTGGTCACCCCCAAAGCAATTCCTCCTTTGGCCACCTTTCCTTTCAGTTCTCTGCTGCCAATGACTGGAACGAACTGTACATAGGCCATTTGTAAATAGCACATCCAACTACCTCATCCCCATACTGTATTTAGGGGTTATCGGTCCTGAGGAGAGGGATTGGGTTCCGTCTCAAATGTATTTATATAGCCTTCACTCAGATGATTTCCTAAAAGTGCTGTACACAGAGTTCCTCCTCGGAAGTCCAAACAGCAAGCAATGCAGGTGTAAGCCCCATGTTTGTCATTAATTATCATTCATCTTCTGCACATCTATCCCCTTCTATTGTTTAATCTGCTATCTAGTAATTACTTCTTTCCCATCACCTATCCTTACTCTCCCCCTGTCTTACCTCACCCATCTTAGAGCTTTTCTACTGTATTTCCGTTAACTATATGTTTGTTTATTCCATAATCTGTCATTTTGTTTGTGTCAAACTGCTTTGCTTTATCTTGGCCAGGTCGTAGTTGCAAATGAGAACTTTTTCCGTACCTGGTTAAATAAAGTGAAATAAAAATGTCATTTGCTGTAAACAAAAAATATTTTTTCACATGTGTGTTTCCCTCAGATGGCAGGCCAATTAGGATTTTCTGTTGTTGTCAAATTAGAGTATACCCACTTCTCCAGGCACCACTATACCACTGTGTGTGTGTGTGTGTGTGTGTGTGTGTGTGTGTGTGTGTGTGTGTGTGTGTGTGTGTGTGTGTGTGTGTGTGTGTGTGTGTGTGTGTGTGTGTGTGTGTGTGTGTGTGTGTGTGTGTGTGTGTGTGTGTGTGTGTGTGTGCGCACACTTGCATGGCTCCCAATCACATGGATTGAGATTACACATAGAGTATTTCTTACCCCAGCCCTTCAGACTGTGTAATGTCCTGCCTCACCCCTGTACGGGGACTTCTCTCCCTCTCCTCTGGTCCCAGCCGTGCTTGTCTGAATAGAGAGAGGAGGAAAAGGAGAGGCCTTTAATTGAATTGTAAATGTGAGTATAGGGGAAGCAGGGGCAGCTCCTCGCTGGGACAGATAGCAGATGGGAGGCAGGGACTACCCCCACAGGGCCAGAGGGGACCCGGGTGAAAGGGGAGGGGAGAGGGGTGGGTGCAGGGCGGGTGGATGGATGGATGTGGGGGATGGGGGAATGGCAAGGGGCCCGGTTCGTGGAAGTCATGGAAATTACCAGGGTCTGTGGTTCCCTGTGGAGCTCCTCCTTCGCTTCCTCGGTCTCAAACGCGGGGCTGTTGGGCAAGGCTTGGCCCTTGAACTACTGGAGGATCGAATCTTTCCTCCATTCAATACTGTAGCTGCAGCACTAAGGCTTGAATGGCTTAACTCACAGCAGCTCCCTCTGCCCTGCATATTCTAAAATGCTTCATAAGACAAATATGCGCCTACAGTTGAAGTCGGAAGTTTACATACATAAGTCAAATAAATTTTATAACAGTTTTCACATTTCCTGACATTTAATTCTAGTTAAATGTCCCTGTCTTTTAGGTCAGTTAGGATCACCACTTTATTTTAAGAATGCGAACAGTGAGAATAATGGTAGAGGGAACTATTTATTTCAGCTTTAATTTCTTTCATCACATTCCCAGTGGCTCAGAAGTTTACATATACCCAATTAGTATTTGGTAACATTGACATTAAATAGTTTAACTTGGGTCAAACGTTTGGGTGGGCCTTCCACAAGCTGCCCACAAAAGTTTAGTGAATTTTTGACCCATTCCTCCTGACAGAGCTGGTGTAACTGAGTCAGGTTTGTAGGCCTACTTGCTCACACACGGTTTTTCAGTTCTGCCCACACACATTTTCTATGGGATTGAGGTCAGGGCTTTGTGATGGCCACTCCAATACCTTGACTTTGTTGTCCTTAATTAAACGTTTATTACCACAACTTTGGAAGTATGTGTTATGCAGGTGAATGAGGACCCAAAAAGCGACTTGGCGAAACAGAGTCTTTAATCCAGTAAGAAACTTTACAAAACAAAAAGCATAATACTACTCGTAAAGACGAGAACAGACTGGAGACTTGATCGAGAACTGCAGGTTGCCTCGGGAAGGCACTTGAACCTAGCAGACTCAGACACCTGCTCACCACGCAGCATCTGAGGGAAACACGACACGACAGGGCAAAACATAGACACAGCACGGTGAATTATAGATGAGGATCCGACAGGGCAGGTACGGAAAACAAGGAGAGAAATAGGGACTCTAATCAGGGAAAAGGATCGGGAACAGGTGTGGGAAGACTAAATGATGATTAGGGAATAGGAACAGCTGGGAGCAGGAACGGAACGATAGAGAGAAGAGAGAGCGAGAGAGTGAGAGAGGGAGGGGAGAGAGAGGGATAAAAGAGGGAAAGAACCTAATAAGACCAGCAGAGGGAAACGAATAGAAGGGAAGCACAGGGACAAGACATGATAATTAATGACAAAACATGACAGTACCCCACTCACCGAGCGCTCCTGGCGCACTCGAGGAGGAATCCTGGCGGCAACGGAGGAAATCATCAATGAGTGAACGGTCAGCACGTCCCGAGACGGAACCCAACTCCTCTCCTCAGGACCGTAACCCTCCCAATCCACTAAGTATTGGTGACCCCGTCCCCCGAACGCATGTCCATGATCTTATGTACCTTGTAAATAGGTGCGCTCGACAAGGACGGGAGGGGGGAGGGAAGACGAACGGGGTGCGAAGAAAGGGCTTGACACAGGAGACATGGAAGACAGGATGGACGCGACGAAGATGTCGCTGAAGAAGCAGTCGCACAGCGACAGGATTGACGACCTGGGAGACACGGAACGGACCAATGAACCGCGGAGTCAACTTACGAGAAGCTGTCGTAAGAGGAAGGTTGCGAGTGGAAAGCCACACTCTCTGGCCGCAACAATACCTTGGACTCTTAATCCTGCGTTTATTGGCGGCTCACAGTCTGTGCCCTGTAAGCGGCAAAGTGCAGACCTCACCCTCCTCCAGGTGCGCTCACAACGTTGGACAAACGCTGAGCGGAGGGAACGCTGGACTCGGCAAGCTGGGATGAGAACAGAGGAGGCTGGTAACCCAGACTACTCTGAAACGGAGATAACCCGGTAGCAGACGAAGGAAGCGAGTTGTGAGCGTATTCTGCCCAGGGAGCTGTTCTGCCCAAGACGCAGGGTTTCTGAAAGAAAGGCTGCGTAGTATGCGACCAATCGTCTGATTGGCCCTCTGCTTGACCGTTAGACTGGGGATGAAACCCGGAAGAGAGACTGACGGACGCACCAATCAAACGACAGAACTCCCTCCAAAACTGTGACGAATTGCGGGCCTCTGTCTGAAACGGCGTCTAACGGGAGGCCATGAATTCTGAATACATTCTCGATAATGATTTGTGCCGTCTCCTTAGCGGAAGGAAGTTTAGCGAGAGGAATGAAATGTGCCGCCTTAGAGAACCTATCGACAACCGTAAGAATCACAGTCTTCCCCCGCAGACAAAGGCAGACCGGTAATGAAGTCTAGGGCGATGAGACCATGGTCGAGAAGGAATGGGAGCAGTCTGAGACGACCGGCAGGAGGAGAGTTACCTGACTTTAGTCTGCGCGCAGTCCGAACAAGCAGCCACGAAACGGCGCGTGTCACGCTCCTGAGTCGGCCACCAAAAGCGCTGGCTTGACAGACGCAAAGAGTGCCTCGAACACCGGGATGACCAGCTAACTTGGCAGAGTGAGCCCACTGAAGAACAGCCAGACGAGTGGGAAACAGAACGAAAAGAAGGTTACTAGGACAAGCCACAAGTACGCAGTGTGCGTGAGTGCTTGCTTAACCTGTCTTTCAATTCCCCAGACTGTCAACCCGACAACACGCCGATAAGGAAGAATCCCCTCGGGATCAGTAGAAGCCACAGAAGAACTAAAAAGACGGGATAAGGCATCAGGCTTGGTGTTCTTGCTACCCGGACGGTAAGAAATCACAAACTCGAAACGAGCGAAAAACAACGCCCAACGAGCTTGACGAGCATTAAGTCGTTTGGCAGAACGGATGTACTCAAGGTTCTATGGTCTGTCCAAACGACAAAGGAACGGTCGCCCTCCAACCACTGTCGCCATTCGCCTAGGGCTAAGCGGATGGCGAGCAGTTCACGCGGTTACCCACATCATAGCTGCGTTCAGATGGCGACAGGCGATGAGAAAAATAAGCGCAAGGATGAACCTTATCGTCAGACTGGAAGCGCTGGGATAGAATGGCTCCCACGCCACCTCTGAAGGGCCAACCTCGACAATGAATTGTCTAGTGACGCCAGAGTAACGAGGATAGGAGCGGACGAAAACGTTCTTTTTAGAAGATCAAAAGCTCCCTGAACCGACCACTTAACCGGTTAAGACTCTAGGGGCAGTATTTCATTTTTGGATAAAAAGACGTGCCCGTTTTTAGCGCAATATTTTGTCACGAAAGATGCTCGACTATGCTTGGAATTGATAGTTTTGGAAAGAAGACACTCTGACGATTCCAGAACTGCAAAGATTTTCACTGTGAGTGCCTTAGAACAAAACCTACAGGCAAAACCAAGATGTTTGAGCGACCAGGAAATCAACAGGATTTCTGATGGCACGTTTTCCATGATCGCTTTATATGGCTGTGAATGCGACAGGAATGAACGGACACTTCCTATCGTTTCCCAAGGTGTCTGCAGCATTGTGACGTATTTGTAGGCATATCATTGGAAGATTGACCATAAGAGACTACATTTACCAGGGGTCCCGCACGGTGTCTGCGTGGAAATTGGTGCGCAAAAGTCAGGTACCAGTATTTTTCCATCCGAATCTGAGAACAATGCAGGCTTCCAGGAATGGCATTTCAATGAAGAGATATATGACAAAACACCTTGAGGATGGATTCAAACAACGTTTTCCATGTTTCAGTCGATATTATGGAGTTAATTCGGAAAAAAGTTTGACGTGTAGGTGACTGAATTTTCGGTTAGTTTCGGTAGCCAAATGCATAGTAACAAAACGAACGTTGTGTCCTACACAAGCATCTTTCAGGAAAAACTGGACATCTGCTATGTAACTGAGAGTCTCCTCATTGAAACATCTGAAGTTCTTCAAAGGTAAATTATTTTATTTGATCCCTTTGCTGGTTTTTGTGAATATGTTGTGTGCTAAATGCTAACGCTAAATGCTAAGCTAGCTATCACCACTCTTACACAAATTATTGATTTTCTCTGGTTCTAAAGCATATTTTGAAAATCTGAGACGACAGGATTGTTAAGAAAAGGATAAGCTTGAGGATAGGCATATTTATTTCATTTCATTTGCGATTTTTAGAAATCGCTAACGTATGCTTATGGTAATGAGCTTGAGGCTATGATTACGCTACCGAATACGGTGTGGGTAGGACTAACAGGTTAAAACACGTCTTGACAGAAGTAAGAGCTGTGAGAGGGGCAGCAACTTGACCGAAATTACGAATGAAACGCCGATAGAAATTAGCGAAACCTAGAAAGCGCTGCAACTCGACACGTGACCTTGAACGGGCCACTCACTGACAGCTTGGACCTTAGCGGAATCCATCTGAATGCCTTCAGCGGAAATAACGGAACCGAGAAAAGTAACGGAGGAGACATGAAAAGAGAGCACTTCTCAGCCTTCACGTAGAGACAATTCTCTAAAAGGCGCTGGAGAACACGTCGAACGTGCTGAACATGAATCTCGAGTGACGGTGAAAAAATCAGGATATCGTCAAGGTAGACAAAAACAAAGATGTTCAGCATGTCTCTCAGAACATCATTAACTAATGCCTGAAAAACAGCTGGCACATTGGCGAGACCAAACGGCAGAACCCGGTACTCAAAATGCCCTAACGGAGTGTTAAACGCCGTTTTCCACTCGTCCCCCTCTCTGATGCGCACGAGATGGTAAGCGTTACGAAGGTCCAACTTAGTAAAGCACCTGGCTCCCTGCAGAATCTCGAAGGCTGATGACATATGGGAAGCGGATAACGATTCTTAACCGTTATGTCATTCAGCCCTCGATAATCCACGCAGGGGCGCAGAGTACCGTCCTTTTCTTAACAAAAAAAAACCCCGCCCCGGCCGGAGAGGAAGAAGGCACTATGGTACCGGCGTCAAGAGACACAGACAAATAATCCTCGAGAGCCTTACGTTCGGGAGCCGACAGAGAGTATAGTCTACCCTGAGGAGGAGTGGTCCCCGGAAGGAGATCAATACTACAATCATACGACCGGTGAGGAGGAAGGAGTTGGCTCGGGACCGACTGAAGACCGTGCGCAGATCATGATATTCCTCCGGCACTCCTGTCAAATCGCCAGGTTCCTCCTGAGAAGTGGGGACAGAAGAAATGGGAGGGATGGCAGACATCAAACACTTCACATGACAAGAAACGTTCCAGGATAGGATAGAATTACTAGACCAATTAATAGAAGGATTATGACATACTAGCCAGGGATGACCCAAAACAACAGTTGTAAAAGGTGAACGAAAAATCAAAAAAGAAATAGTCTCACTGTGGTTACCAGATACTGTGAGGGTTAAAGGTAGTGTCTCAAATCTGATACTGGGAAGATGACTACCATCTAAGGCGAACATGGGCGTAGGCTTGTCTAACTGTCTGAAAGGAATGTCATGTTTCCGAGCCCATGCTTCGTCCATGAAACAACCCTCAGCCCCAGAGTCTATCAAGGCACTGCATGTAGCACCCGAACCGGTCCAGCGTAGATGGACCGACATAGTAGTACAGGATCTAGATGGAGAGACCTGAGTAGTAGCGCTCACCAGTAGCCCTCCGCTTACTGATGAGCTCTGGCTTTTACTGGACATGAATTGACAAAATGTCCATCAAATCCGCAATAGAGGCACAGGCGGTTGGTGATCCTCCGTTCCCTCTCCTTAGTCGAGATGCGAATACCTCCCAGCTGCATGGGCTCAGTCTCTGAGCCAGAGGAGGGAGATGGTTGCGATGCGGAGCAGGAAACACCGTTGACGCGAGCTCTCTTCCACGAGCTTGGTGACGAAGATCTACCCGTCGTTCTATGCGGATGGCGAGAGCAATCAAAGAGTCCACACTGGAAGGAACCTCCCGGAGAGAATCTCATCTTTGACCACTGCGTGGAGTCCCTCCAGAAAACGAGCGAGCAGCGCCGGCTCGTTCCAGTCACTAGAGGCAGCAAGAGTGCGAAACTCTATAGAGTAATCCGTTATGGATCGATCACCTTGGCATAGGGAAGCCAGGGCCCTAGAAGCCTCCCTACCAAAAAACTGAACGGTCAAAAACCCGAATCATCTCCTCTTTAAAGTTCTGGTAATTGTTTGAACAATCAGCCCTTGCCTCCCAGATAGCTGTGCCCCACTCTCGAGCCCGGCCAGTAAGGAGTGAAATGACGTAAGCAACCCGAGCTCTCTCTCTAGAGTATGTGTTGGGTTGAGAGAGAACACAATATCACACTGGGTGAGAAAGGAGCGGCACTCCTTGGGCTGCCCGGAGTAGCAAGGTGGGTTATTAACCCTAGGTTCCGGAGGCTCGACAGACCAGGAAGTAACAGGTGGCACGAGACGAAGACTCTGGAACTGTCCAGAGAGGTCGGAAACCTGAGCGGCCAGGTTCTCCATGGCATGACGAGCAGCAGACAATTCCTGCTCGTGTCTGCCGAGCATGGCTCCTTGGATCTCGACGGCAGTGTTACGAGCGTCTGTATTCGCTGGGTCCATTCTTTGGTCGGATCCTTCTGTTCTGCAGGTGAATGAGGACCCAAAAGCGACTTGGCGAAAACAGAGTCTTTAATCCAGTTTAAGGAAATAGCAATACTCCTAGACAAATCGGAGCGGTAAATAAAGCATAAAAACAATTTCACTCGTAATCACGAGAACTGACTGGAGACTCGATAATAAACTGCAGGTTGCCTCGGGAAGGCACTTGACCGTAGCAGACTCAGACACCTGCTCACCACGCAGCATCTGAGGGAAACACGACACGACAGGGCGATACAAAGACACAGCACGGTGAACACTATACAAGGATCCGACAGGACAGAAACGGAAAACAAGAGGAGAAATAGGGACTCTAATCAGGGGAAAAGATAGGGAACAGGTGTGGGAAGACTAAATGATTGATTAGGGGAATAGGAACAGCTGGGAGCAGGAACGGAACGATAGAGAGAAGAGAGAGAGGAAGGGAGAGAGAAAAAGGGGAACGAACCTAAAAAGACCAGCAGGGGGAAAACGAACAGAAGGAAAAGCAAAATGACAAGACAATATAAGACAAAACATGACATACCCCAAAAATATATGGGGGATTGGAAATGATGCAGACAATTACATTGATGGAACCAATATTCTTTCCGCAATATTTAGCTGATCCACCCCTTTTTTTTAAAACACAAAAAAAACAGTATACGTGATGGCAGAATTTGCTAAACAAATACCCCCCCGATTTATAAAGTACAAATCACCATGATTCTGTATCATTATGACAGGAAGGTCTAAACTGCATTCAACATTTAATTGTTAAGGTTTTTTGGGAAAGCCTTTCAAAATATTCATTCGACAGTGCATGAAGCCTGGACTGTGGAAAGATTCAACCAAGAACCAAACTTGTTCAATACCTGGTTTGCATACCCATTGTTGCTGTCGTTAGCATTTAAAGGGTAGATATCAAGTTGAAACGTCTTTCCTACCCTACCGGCTACCAATGTCATTCATCTGGAGCTGCTCCATGCAATAACCAGTTGAGAACTGCAAGCTGTTGCTGCCTGACAAATTATATTTTGCTGAAACTAGGCCACATGTGCATCTCACATTAATATATTTCACGTGCTTTGCCTTTGTGTAGGCTACTTTGTGCATGATTTCTCTATTGTTTTACATAATTAAAATGGTGTATTCCTCCACTACACTACTTTGATACGCATCAATGGGGGTTAAGAAGTGAATATATGCATTTCCCACTGGGTATATGACATATACCTGTTTGTAGCCCCCAGTACAGCACTGTGTACACACACACACACACACACACACACACACACACACAC
>NW_025750153.1:0-5000 GCF_021184085.1 Oncorhynchus gorbuscha | reverse complement strand
AGCAGGTGTCTCAGTCGACTACGGCCTGCGCCTACCCAAGCGACCTGCAGTCTGTGGCCGCTTCTCCAGTTGTTTTCCCCTCTACAAATCTAGAGGATGTCAGTTATTCCGTTTTGAACATTATTAAACTCTGTTTCTGTTAAGTCGCTTTTGGGTCCTCTTTTACCTGCATGACAGAAGGAACCGACCAAGGAATGGACCCAGCGACTTCAGACGCTCGTTACACTGCCGTCGAGTTCCAAGGAGCCATGCTCGGCAGACACGAGCAGGAATTGTCTGCTGCTCGCCATGCCGTGGAGAACCTGGCCGCTCAGGTTTCCGACCTCTCTGGACAGTTCCAGAGTCTACGTCTCGTGCCACCTGTTACTCCCTGGCCTGCCGAGCCTCCAGAACCCAGGGTTAATAACCCACCTTGCTACTCCGGGCAGCCCACTGAGTGCCGCTCCTTTCTCACGCAGTGTGAGATTGTGTTCTCTCTCCAACCCCACACATACTCTAGAGAGAGAGCTCGGGTTGCTTACGTCATTTCACTCCCTTACTGGCCGGGCTCGAGAATGGGGCACAGCTATCTGGGAGGCAAGGGCTGATTGCTCTAACAGATTCCAGAACTTTAAAGAGGAGATGATTCGGGTTTTTGACCGTTCAGTTTTTGGTGAGGAGGCTTCTAGGGCCCTGGCTTCCTTATGCCAAGGTGAACGGTCCATAACGGATTATTCCATTGAGTTTCGCACTCTTGCTGCCTCTAGTGAGTGGAACGAGCCGGCGCTGCTCGCTCGTTTTCTGGAGGGACTCCACGCAGCGGTTAAGGATGAGATTCTCTCCCGGGAGGTTCCTTCAGATGTGGACTCTTTGATTGCTCTCGCCATCCGCATAGAACGACGGGTAGATCTTCGTCACCGGGCTCGTGGAAGAGAGCTCGCATCAACGGTGTTTCCCTGCTCCGCATCGCAACCATCTCCCTCCTCTGGCTTTGAGACTGAGCCCATGCAGCTGGGAGGGATTCGCATCTCGAATAAGGAGAGGGAACAGAGGATCACCAACCGCCTGTGCCTCTATTGCGGAGTTGCTGGACATTTTGTTATTTCATGTCCAGTAAGAGGCCAGAGCCCATCAGTAAGCGGAGGGCTACTGGTGAGCGCTACTACTCAGGTCCCTTCATCTAGATCTTGTACTACTATGTCGGTCCATCTACGCTGGACCGGTTCGGGTGCTACATGCAGTGCTTTGATTGACTCTGGGGCTGAGGGTTGTTTCATGGACGAAGCATGGGCTCGGAAACATAACATTCCTTTCAGACCGTTAGACAGGCCTACGCCCATGTTTGCCTTAGATGGTAGTCATCTTCCCAGTATCAAATTTGAGACACTACCTTTAACTCTCACAGTATCTGGTAACCACAGTGAGACTATGTCTTTTTTGATTTTCCGTTCACCGTTTACACCTGTTGTTTTGGGTCACCCCTGGCTTGTATGTCATAATCCTTCTATTAATTGGTCTAGTAATTCTATCCTATCCTGGAACGTTTCTTGTCATGTGAAGTGTTTAATGTCTGCCATCCCTCCCATTTCTTCTGTCCCTACTTCTCAGGAGGAACCTGGCGATTTGACAGGAGTGCCGGAGGAATATCATGATCTGCGCACGGTCTTCAGTCGGTCCCGAGCCAACTCCCTTCCTCCTCACCGGTCGTATGATTGTAGTATTGATCTCCTTCCGGGGACCACTCCTCCTCGAGGTAGACTATACTCTCTGTCGGCTCCCCGAACGTAAGGCTCTCGAGGATTATTTGTCTGTGTCTCTTGACGCCGGTACCATAGTGCCTTCTTCCTCTCCCGGCCGGGGCGGGGTTCTTTTTGTTAAGAAGAAGGACGGTACTCTGCGCCCCTGCGTGGATTATCGAGGGCTGAATGACATAACGGTTAAGAATCGTTATCCGCTTCCCCCTTATGTCATCAGCCTTCGAGATTCTGCAGGGAGCCAGGTGCTTTACTAAGTTGGACCTTCGTAACGCTTACCATCTCGTGCGCATCAGAGAGGGGGACGAGTGGAAAACGGCGTTTAATACTCCGTTAGGGCATTTTGAGTACCGGGTTCTGCCGTTCGGTCTCGCCAATGCGCCAGCTGTTTTTCAGGCATTAGTTAATGATGTTCTGAGAGACATGCTGAACATTTTTGTTTTTGTCTATCTTGACGATATCCTGATTTTTTCTCCGTCACTCGAGATTCATGTTCAGCACGTTCGACGTGTTCTACAGCGCCTTTTAGAGAATTGTCTCTACGTAAAGGCTGAGAAGTGCTCTTTTCATGTCTCCTCCGTTACTTTTCTCGGTTCCGTTATTTCCGCTGAAGGCATTCAGATGGATTCCGCTAAGGTCAAGCTGTCAGTGATTGGCCCGTTCCAAGGTCACGTGTCGAGTTGCAGCGCTTTTTAGGTTTCGCTAATTTCTATCGGCGTTTCATTCGTAATTTCGGTCAAGTTGCTGCCCCTCTCACAGCTCTTACTTCTGTCAAGACGTGTTTTAAGTGGTCCGGTTCCGCCCAGGGAGCTTTTGATCTTCTAAAAGAACGTTTTACGTCCGCTCCTATCCTCGTTACTCCTGACGTCACTAGACAATTCATTGTCGAGGTTGGCCTTCAGAGGTAGGCGTGGGAGCCATTCTATCCCAGCGCTTCCAGTCTGACGATAAGGTTCATCCTTGCGCTTATTTTTCTCATCGCCTGTCGCCATCTGAGCGCAACTATGATGTGGGTAACCGTGAACTGCTCGCCATCCGCTTAGCCCTAGGCGAATGGCGACAGTGGTTGGAGGGCGACCGTTCCTTTTGTCGTTTGGACAGACCATAAGAACCTTGAGTACATCCGTTCTGCCAAACGACTTAATGCCCGTCAAGCTCGTTGGGCGTTGTTTTTCGCTCGTTTCGAGTTTGTGATTTCTTACCGTCCGGGTAGCAAGAACACCAAGCCTGATGCCTTATCCCGTCTGTTTAGTTCTTCTGTGGCTTCTACTGATCCCGAGGGGATTCTTCCTTATGGGCGTGTTGTCGGGTTAACAGTCTGGGAATTGAAAGACAGGTTAAGCAAGCACTCACGCACACTGCGTCGCCGCGCGCTTGTCCTAGTAACCTCCTTTTCGTTCCTGTTTCCACTCGTCTGGCTGTTCTTCAGTGGGCTCACTCTGCCAAGTTAGCGGGTCATCCCGGTGTTCGAGGCACTCTTGCGTCTATTCGCCAGCGCTTTTGGTGGCCGACTCAGGAGCGTGACACGCGCCCGTTTCGTGGCTGCCTGTTCGGACTGCGCGCAGACTAAGTCGGGTAACTCTCCTCCTGCCGGTCGTCTCAGACCGCTCCCCATTCCCTTCTCGACCATGGTCTCACATTGCCTTAGACTTCATTACCGGTCTGCCTTTGTCTGCGGGGAAGACTGTGATTCTGACGGTTGTCGATAGGTTCTCTAAGGCGGCACATTTCATTCCCCTCGCTAAACTTCCTTCCGCTAAGGAGACGGCACAAATCATTATTGAGAATGTATTCAGAATTCATGGCCTCCCGTTAGACGCCGTTTCAGACAGAGGTCCGCAATTCACGTCACAGTTTTGGAGGGAGTTCTGTCGTTTGATTGGTGCGTCCGTCAGTCTCTCTTCCGGGTTTCATCCCCAGTCTAACGGTCAAGCAGAGAGGGCCAATCAGACGATTGGTCGCATACTACGCAGCCTTTCTTTCAGAAACCCTGCGTCTTGGGCAGAACAGCTCCCCTGGGCAGAATACGCTCACAATTCGCTTCCTTCGTCTGCTACCGGGTTATCTCCGTTTCAGAGTAGTCTGGGTTACCAGCCTCCTCTGTTCTCATCCCAGCTTGCCGAGTCCAGCGTTCCCTCCGCTCAGCGTTTGTCCAACGTTGTGAGCGCACCTGGAGGAGGGTGAGGTCTGCACTTTGCCGTTACAGGGCACAGACGGTGAGAGCCGCCAATAAACGCAGGATTAAGAGTCCAAGGTATTGTTGCGGCCAGAGAGTGTGGCTTTCCACTCGCAACCTTCCTCTTACGACAGCTTCTCGTAAGTTGACTCCATGGTTCATTGGTCCGTTCCGTGTCTCCCAGGTCGTCAATCCTGTCGCTGTGCGACTGCTTCTTCCGCGACATCTTCGTCGCGTCCATCCTGTCTTCCATGTCTCCTGTGTTAAGCCCTTTCTTCGCACCCCGTTCGTCTTCCCTCCCCCTCCCGTCCTTGTCGAGAGCGCACCTATTTACAAGGTACATAAAATTATGGACATGCGTTCTCGGGGACGGGGTCACCAATACCTAGTGGATTGGGAGGGTTACGGTCCTGAGGAGAGGAGTTGGGTTCCGTCTCGGGACGTGCTGGACCGTTCGCTCATCGATGATTTCCTCCGTTGCCGCCAGGATTCCTCCTCGAGTGCGCCAGGAGGCGCTCGGTGAGTGGGGGGGTACTGTCATGTTTGTCATTTATTGTCATGTCTTGTCCCTGTGCTCCCCATGCTATTCGTTTCCCTCTGCTGGTCTTGTTTGGTTCTATCCTTCTCTCTCCCCCTCCCTCTCTCACTCTCTCGCTCTCTCTTCTCTCTGTCGTTCCGTTCCTGCTCCCAGCTGTTCCTATTCCCTAATCATCATTTAGTCTTCCCACACCTGTTCCCGATCCTTTCCCCTGATTAGACTCCCTATTTATTCCTTTGTGATCCGTTCCTGTTCCGTCGGTTCCTTGTATTGTATTCACCATGCTGTGATTGCGTTTCGCCCTGTCCTGTCGTGTTTTTGCCGTGATTGTGTATCACCCTGTCCTGTCGTGTTTTGTGCCTTCATCAGACGCTGCGTGTGAGCAGGTGTCTCAGTCGACTACGGCCTGCGCCTACCCGGCGACCTGCAGTCTGTGGCCGCTTCTCCAGTTGTTTTCCCCTCTACAAATCTAGAGGATGTCAGTTATTCCGTTTTGAACATTATTAAACTCTGTTTCTGTTAAGTCGCTTTTGGGTCCTCTTTTACCTGCATG
>NW_025750152.1:12500-20553 GCF_021184085.1 Oncorhynchus gorbuscha | reverse complement strand
GGGAAGGAGACTGATATATACTGACAGTCAATAATGTCACCTCTACAGGGGAAGGAGACTGATATATACTGACAGTCAATAATGTCACCTCTACAGGGAAGGAGCTGATATACTGACAGTCAATAATGTCAACTCTACAGGGGAAGGAGACTGATATATACTGTCAGTCAATAATGTCACCTCTACAGGGGAAGGAGACTGTATATACTGACAGTCAATAATGTCACCTCTACAGGGAAGGAGACTGATATATACTGTCAGTCAATAATGTCACCTCTACAGGGGGAAGGTATATACTGACATTCAATAATGTCACCTCTACAGGGGAAGGATATATACTGACAGTCAGATATGTCACCTCTACAGGGAAGGGTCTACTATGACAGTCAATAATGTTACCTCTACAGGGGAAGGATATATACTGACAGTCAATATCACCTCTACAGGGGAAGGATATATACTGACAGTCAATAATCATTACCTCTGGGGAAGGAGACTGATATGTACTGACAGTCAATAATATGTATTTCTCTCTATAGGGGAAGGATATGTATGACAGTCAATAATGTCACCTCTACGGGGAAGGAGACTGATATGTACTGTCGATCCCAATAATGTCATCTCTACAGGGAAGGGGCAGTATATGCTGACAGTCAATAATGTCACCTCTACAGGGGAAGGAGACTGATATATACTGTCAGTCAATAATGTGTTCTCTACAGGGGAAAGGATATATACTGACAGTCAATAATGTCACCTCTACAGGGAAGGATATATACTGACAGTCAATAATGTCACCTCTACAGGGAAGGATATATACTGACAGTCAATAATGTCATCTCTACAGGGAAGGATATATACTGACAGTCAATAATGTCACCTCTACAGGGGAAGGAGACTGACAGTCAATAATATCACCTCTACGGGAAGGATATATACAATAATGTTACCTCTACAGGGGAAGGATATATACTGACAGTCAATAATGTATATTGACTCAATAATGTAGGGAAGGATATATAATGTCAGTCAATAATGTCACCTCTAGGGGGAAGGAGACTATATGCTATGACAGTCAATAATGTGTTCAGGGGAAGAGACTGATATACTACAGGGGCTCACCTCTACAGGGGAAGGATATATACTGACAGTCAATAATGTCACCTCTACAGGGGGAAGGATATATACTGACAGTCAATAATGTCACCTCTACAGGGAAGGAGACTGATATATACTGACAGTCAATAATGTGTTCTCTACAGGGAAACTGATATATACTACAGTCAATAATGTCACCTCTACAGATAATGTCACCTCTACAGAAGGATATACTGACAGTCAATAATGTCACCTCTACAGGGAAGGAGACTGATATATACTGACAGTCAATAATGTGTTCTCTACAGGGGAAGGATATATACTGACAGTCAATAATGTGTTTCAGGAAGGGAGACTGATATATACTGACAGTCAATAATGTGTTCTCTCAATAATGTCAGGGAAGGATATATACTGACAGTCAATAATGTCACCTCTACAGTATACTGTCAGTCAATAATGTCCTCCACAGGAAGGATATATACTGACAGTCAATAATGTCACCTCTACAGGGAAAGGAGACTGATATATACTGACAGTCAATAATGTGGGGAATGATATATACTGACAGTCAATACAGGGGAAGGATATATACTGACAGTCAATAATGTCACCTCTACAGGAAGGAGACTGATATATACTGACAGTCAATAATGTGCTCTACAGGGGAAGGATATATACTGACAGTCAATAATGTCTCTACAGGGAAGGATATACTGAATAATGTCATCTCTACAGGGAAATACTGACAGTCAATAATGTGTTCTCTACAGGGGAAGGATATACTGACAGTCAATAATAAAATGTCAGCCAATGTCACCTCTACAGGGGAAGGATATATACTGACAGTCAATAATGTCATCTCTACAGGGGAAGGATATATACTGACAGTCAATAATGTCACCTCTATGGGGGAAGGAGACGACAGGGGAAGGAGACTGATATATACTGACAGTCAATAATGTCACCTCTACAGGGGAAGAAGACTGATATATACTGACAGTCAATAATGTCACCTCTACAGGGGAGGATATATACTGACAGTCAATAATGTCACCTCTACAGGGAAGAGACTGATATATACTGACAGTCAATAATGTCACCTCTACAGGGGAAGGAGACTGATATATACTGACAGTCAATAATGTCACCTCTATAGGGAAGGATATATACTGACAGTCAATAATGTCACCTCTACAGGGGAAGGATATATACTGTCAGTCAATAATGTCACCTCTACAGGGGAAGAGACTGATATATACTGACAGTCAATAATGTCATCTCTATAGGGAAGGATATATACTGTCAGTCAATAATGTCATCTCTATAGGGGGAAGGATATATACTGACAGTCAATAATCATCTCTATAGGGGAAGGATATATATACTGACAGTCAATAATGTCAAGGAGACTGATATATACTGACAGTCAATAATGTCACCTACAGGGGAAGGATATATACTGACAGTCAATAATGTCACCTCTACAGGGGAAGGAGACTGATATATACTGACAGTCAATAAGCTCTTACTTATCATTCAATTACCTTTTTAGTCAAAGAAATAGTGTAATTTCACCAGATCTACAACTGTAAACGCCTAACGTCTAACGTGTATTTCTGTACCAGTTGGTGTCACAAACCTTGTTTGTTTACATTTATAGAATTGAACTTCCTGAACCCCAGTTCACATACTAGTACAGAGTACACATGACTCACTAAAACAATACTGTCTAAACATACAATACTTAAAGCCATGAATCACTATTAGTCTGAACAATACTGTCTAAACATACAATACAAAGCCATGAATCACTAGCAGTCTGAACAATACTGTCTAAACATACAATACTTAAAGGCATGAATCACTAGCAGTCTGAACAATACTGTCTAAACATACAATACTTAAAGCCATGAATCACTAGCAGTCTGAACTATACTGTCTAAACATACAATACTTAAAGCCATGAATCACTAGCAGTCTGAACTATACTGTCTAAACATACAATACTTAAAGGCATGAATCACTAGCAGTCTGAACTATACTGTCTAAACATACAATACTTAAAGCAGAGATTGAAAGTAACATCCAGGGCCAGACCACAGTACTCACCACAGTCAGGTACGCTGGCTCTGAACTCCGTGATGACAGAGTACTTCCTGCACTGTCTAGCATAGTGGGCCAGGGAAGAGCAGAGGCAGGGGCTGGCCACACTTACAGGTGTCTGCTTTACACTGTTGGTGAAAGGGCACCGGACTCAGGTACTCATGACACGCTGAGAACAACTCCTGGTTCAGGATGTCACACATCTCAGAGGCGTAGGATGCTATGGGGTGGAGGGGGAGGAGGAGAGAGAGAGAGAGAGAGAGAGAGAGAGAGAGAGAGAGAGAGAGAGAGAGAGAGAGAGAGAGAGAGAGAGAGAGAGAGAGAGAGAGAGAGAGAGAGAGAGAGAGAGAGAGAGAGAGAGAGAGAGAGAGAGAGAGAGAGAGAGAGAGAGAAAGAGCAGGAGAGAGAAATAGAGAGAGCGTGAAAGAGAGAGAGAGCGAGAGAGAGAGAGAGAGAGAGAGAGAGAGAGAGAGAGAGAGAGAGAGAGAGAGAGAGAGAGAGAGAGAGAGAGAGAGAGAGAGAGAGAGAGAGAGAGAAAGGAAGAGAGAGAAAGAGCAAGAGAGGGAGAGGGAGAGAGAGAAAGAGAGAGAGAAATAGAGAGAGAGAGCGAGAGAGAGAGAGAGACAGAGAGAGAGAGAAAGAGCAGGAGAGAGAGGGAGAGATAAATAGAGAGAGAGCGTGAAAGAGAGAGAGAGTGAGAGAGAGAAAGAGAAAGAGCGAGAGAGAGAAAGAGCGAGAGAGAGAAAGAGAGAGAGAGAAAGAGCAAGAGAGAGAGAGGGAGAGAGAGAAAGAGAGAGAGAAATAGAGAGAGAGAGAGAGAGCATCCTGTTTAAGTTTGAGTTATTTTGCAGTGAGGGTTCTAAAACACATAAGGAAAATATTTATTGAAAGGCATGACATGTTTCTATTTGATAATGACGTAGGAGGACTTATGGTTTAGAAGGACACGTACCTGCTTGCTGATGCGTGTCACATGGGTCAAGCTGGGGAACACTCTGGCTGGGGACACAGGCAGAGGATACCCTCCAGGCGTTGCCAAACAGGTGAGGGGTGCTCTCTATCATACCAGACGGGGACCTGGGGAGGGCAGGGGAGGAGAGGTATGTCACAACATCAGAGATGGACTACCTTAGTGTTTCAGAAGGAACCCAGAGCTGGGGGAGGGCAGGAGGGCAGGGGAGGGGCAGGGAGGGAGGGGAGAGGAGGGGAGGGGGGGCAGGGGAGGGAGGGGGAGGGCAGGGGAGGAGGGGGAGGACAGGGGAGGAGAGGTGGTGTCACAACATCAGAGATGGACTACCTAGTGTTTCAGAAGGAACCCAGACCTGGGGGAGGGCAGGGGAGGAGGGGGGGGAGGGCAGGGGAGGGGAGGGCAGGGGAGGAGGGCAGGGGAGGAGGGGAGGGGAGGGGGAGGGGAGGGAGGGGGAGGCAGGGGAGGAGGGGGAGGGCAGGGGAGGAGAGGGGAGGACAGGGGAGGAGGGTGAGGGCAGGGGAGGGGGAGGGCAGGGGAACCCAGACCTGGGGGAGGGGGGGAGGGGAGGGCAGGGGGAGGGCAGGGAGGAGGGGGAGGGCAGGGTGGGCAGGGGAGGGCAGGGGAGGGAGGGGGAGGGAGGAGGGGGAGGGGCAGGGGAGGAGGGGGAGGGGCAGGGGAGTAGGGAGGACAGGGAGGAGAGGTATGTCAAACATCAGAGATGGACTACCTTAGTGTTTCAGAAGGAACCCAGACCTGGGGGAGGGCAGGGGAGGAGGGGAGGGCAGGGGGAGGACAGGGAGGAGGGGGAGGGCAGGGGAGGAGGGGGAGGGCAGGGGGAGGGGAGGCAGGGGAGGAGGGGGAGGAGGAGGAGGACAGGGGAGGAGGGGGAGGGCAGGGAGGAGAGGTATGTCACAACATCAGAGATGGACTACCTTAGTGTTTCAGAAGGAACCCAGACCTGGGGGAGGGCAGGGAGGGCAGGGGAGGGCAGGGGAGGGCAGGGGGAGGGGAGAGGAGGGAGGGGAGGAGGGGGGGAGGGCAGGGAGGAGGGGGAGGGCAGGGGAGGAGGGGAGGGCAGGGGGGAGGGGGAGGGCAGGGGAGGAGGGGGAGGGCAGGGGAGGAGGGGGAGGGGCAGGGGAGGAGGGGGAGGCGGGGAGGAGGGGGAGGCGGGAGGAGGGGGAGGCGGGGAGGAGGGGGAGGGCAGGGGAGAAGGAGGTGTCATAACATCAGAGATTTCAGAAGGAACCCACAACAAATTCTGCATGCACACTACCCGGTTTGGTTCTGGTGGTCAGAGGTTTTGCAGATCTGGACTGCAGGGGAGGAAGGGTGTACTCATTCACAACACAATAGTTCTGTGATTCAGCTATATTATATATATACTATACTATTATATACTGTATATACTGATACATGTTGTTGTGATCCAAAACATCTACCATTTACAGTACATAATAATAATAATAATATATGCTTTTTAGCAGACGCTTTTATCCAAAGCGACTTACAGTCATGTGTGCATACATTCTACGTATGGGTGGTCCCGGGGATCGAACCCACTACCCTGGCGTTACAAGCGCCATGCTCTACCAACTGAGCTACAGAAGGACAGTACATGGCTGTGAAGTCACAGTACATTTCAACCATTACATTAAACCCGCAGAGCTGTACCCGCCCTCACCCTCCCTGCCCCTCCCTCTCCCTGCCTTAGCCAGCTCACGAAACAGGAGTATCCTTTCTCCCAGAATGCCACAGCAAGGGCCGTGCCAGCCAGAGAGAGCAACAGAGAGAGCCACCCGGGGGCTGGAGGTCAAGGGTCAGACAGACACACTTACAGGAAGTCAGAGAGAATGAGGGAGGAGAGAGAGACAGAAAGAGAGAGACGGAGAGAGAGAGAGAGAGAGAGAGAGAGAGAGAGAGAGAGAGAGAGAGAGAGAGAGAGAGAGAGAGAGAGAGAGAGAGAGAGAGAGAGAGAGAGAGAGAGAGAGAGAGAAAGAGAGAGAGAGAGAGAGAGAGAGAGAGAGAGAGAGAGAGAGAGAGAGAGAGAGAGAGAGAGAGAAGAGAGTGAGAGAAAGAGAGAGACAGAGAGAGACAGAGAGAGACAGAGAGAGAGAGAGAGAGAGAGAGAGAGAGAGAGAGACGGAGAGAGAGGAGAGAGAGAGAGACGGAGAGAGAGGAGAGAGAGAGGAGAAGGAAGAAGCATGGGATTGGGGTTTCTGAAAACGTGTGTCTGTATCAGTATCTGAAAAAAACTTTACAAGCCATCCAATCCAGACACACTTACAGGAAGTCGTCCTGGATGTTTCCGTTGAAGGTTCCACAGAGCCCCACCGTGTCGCCCTTCCACAGCTCATCCACCTGCAGGTAGAGACGGAACTCCCTCCAGCTGTACTGCAGATGCAGACCCAGAGCAGTACGCACCTGCAGGTACATGGAGGACAGCTCCTGGATGTGGAACACCTCTGGGGAAACAATAGGGATGTGATTAAAGGGGGAGGGAGTCTAAAGTGCAAAGTCTCTACTGGTGTAGAGAAGTCTCTACTGGTCTCAAAAAGTCTATACTGGTCTAGAGAATTCTCTACAGGTCTAGATAAGTCTCTACAGGTCTCAAAAAGTCTATACTGGTCTAGAGAATTCTCTACAGGTCTAGAGATGTCTCTACGGGTCTCATAAAGTCTATACTGGTCTAGAGAATTCTCTACAGGTCTAGAGAAGTCTCTACAGGTCTAGAGAAGTCTCTACAGGTCTCAAAAATTCTATACTGGTCTGGAGAAGTCTCTACTGGTCTAGAGAAGTCTCTACACGTCTAGAGAAGTCTCTACAGGTCTCAAAAAGTCTATACTGGTCTGGAGAAGTCTCTACAGGTCTAGAGAAGTCTCTACGGGTCTCATAAAGTCTATACTGGTCTGGAGAAGTCTCTACTGGTCTAGAGAAGTCTCTACTGGTCTGGAGATGTCTCTACTGGTCTGGAGAAGTCTCTACTGGTCTAGATAAGTCTCTACTAGTCTAGAGAAGTCTCTACAGGTCTAGAGAAGTCTCTACGGGTCTCATAAAGTCTATACTGGTCTGGAGAAGTCTCTACTGGTCTAGAGAAGTCTCTACTGGTCTGGAGATGTCTCTACTGGTCTGGAGAAGTCTCTACTGGTCTAGATAAGTCTCTACTAGTCTAGAGAAGTCTCTACTAGTCTAGAGAAGTCTCTACTGGTCTAGAGAAGTCTATACTGGTCTAGAGAAGTCTATACTGGTCTGGAGAAGTCACTACAGGTCTAGAGAAGTCTATACTGGTCTAGAGAAGTCTCTACTGGTCTAGAGAAGTCTCTACTGGTCTAGAGAAGTCTATACTGGTCTGGAGAAGTCTGTACTGGTCTAGAGAAGTCTCTACTGGTCTGGAGAAGTCTCTGCTGGTCTAGTGAAGTCTCTACTGGTCTCGAGAAGTCTCTGCTGGTCTAGTGCAGTCTCTACTGGTCTAGAGAAGTCTCTACTGGTCTAGAGAAGTCTCTACTGGTCTGGATAAGTCTCTGTTGGTCTAGTGAAGTCTCTACTGGTCTGGAGAAGTCTCTAATGGTCTGGAGAAGTCTCTACTGGTCTGGAGAAGTCTCTACTGGTCTGGAGAAGTCTCTACTGGTCTTGAGGCTCTGATTAAAACATGGAGTATATGATATGATTTATGCTTGTATGTTTTTGCTTTTTTTATCCAATTTGATTGTAATAATGGTGGTAATAATAATGGTAATAATAATGGTCGTAATGATTGTAATAATGATGGTAATAATGATGGTTATAATAATGGTACGAATAATGGTAATAATAATGGTAGTAATGATTGTAATAATGATTGTAATAATGGTGGTAATAATAATGTTAATAATAATGGTAATA
>NW_025750152.1:0-2500 GCF_021184085.1 Oncorhynchus gorbuscha | reverse complement strand
AGATGAGAGTAGATGAGATGAGATGATAGAGAGATGATAGAGAGATCATAGAGAGATGATAGATGAGATGAGATCATAGAGAGATGAGATCATAGAGAGATGATAGAGATGAGATAGATGATGTAGAGAGATGAGAACATAGAGAGACGATAATGAGATGAGATGATTGAGAGATGAGATGATAGATAGAGAGATGATAGAGATGAGATCATAGAGAGATGAGATCATAGAGAGATGATAGAGAGATGATAGAGAGTAGATGATAGAGATGAGATCATAGAGATGATAGAGAGATGATATCATAGAGAGATGATAAAGAGATGATGAGAGGAGAGATCATAGATGAGGAGAGATCATAGAGAGATGATAGAGAGATGATATCATATGAGATCATAGAGAGATAATAGAGAGATGATAGAGAGGAGAGATCATAGAGAGATGATAGAGAGATGAGATGATAGAAGATGATATCAGTTGAGATCTAGACATTGAGAGATGATGAGAGATATGATGGTCTCTAAGAGAGATAGATAGAGGATGATAGAGAGATGAGATGATAGAGAGAGTGAGATGATAGAGTAGATATTAGACCTTTAGACTGTTGTTTAGAACTAGAGAGACGTTAGAGAGATGAGAGATGATAGAGAGATGAGACGATAGAGAGATATAGAGAGAAATGACTAGAGATGAGACGATAGATGAGATGATAAAGAGATGATATCATAGAGATATGATAGAGAGAGTAGATGGTAGAGAGATGAGAACATAGAGAGATGATAATGAGATGATTGAATGATTGAAGATGAGATCATAGCGAAGCTGAGATGATAGAGAGATGAGATGATAGAAGAAGATATAGAGATGAGAGAGTATTATAGATAAAGTATTAGAGATGAATATAGAGAGATGTCCTACCAGTTGTTAAACTCCTCCTGAACTGTCTGTCCAGAGGGATAGACTCATGCCGTATTCTTCTGAGGCCTTCACACAACTTCCCTCCTCATAGACCAGGTCTGGGAGAGAGACATTCAGACAGAGAGAGGAATAGGAGACAGACAGAGAATTCAGTTAGTCTAGACATTGAGAGATGGGTTGGAATATGGGTCTCTAATAGGTCTAACCAGAGGGGATATGGGGAGCTGTGGAAGACAGGTGGTTTGTAAAGGGTTAATAAGTAGATATTACACCTTTAGAACTGTTTTTTAACTCGTTAATTAAAATTAACCAATTAGTTATTAACTGTTTATTAATGATTCAGAAACTATCCACAAACAAATGACTAACAGTATAAAAACTATTGCTTCTAAACTCTTTCCAACCCCTTAATAAAGTCTTATTTAATAAAGTCTTATTTAATAAAGTCTTATTTAATAAAGTATTATTTTATAAAGTATTATTTTATAAAGTATTATTTAATAAAGTATTATTTAATAAAGTATTATTTAATAAAGTATTATTTAATAAATTATTATTAATAAAGTATTTTTTATAAAGTATTCTTTTATAAAGTATTCTTTATAAAGTCTTCAAAACTAAACACAAGAGGAGCGCTTTTGGAATCACGTATGAAGACAAAGATGCTATTAGAATTAATAAACAAACCAAGTTGCAGCTGTGTAAGACCATCAAACTTCAAAAAACAAACAAAAGTACTTTATTTTATTATTATTATTATTATTATTTATTATTATTATTATTATTATTATTTTATTTTATTATTATTATTATTATTATTATTATTATTATTATTATTTTATTATTATGATTATTCTATTATTATATTATTATTATTATTATTTTATTATTATTATTATTATTATCATTGTTATTTTATTATTATTATTATTATTATTATTATTATTATATTATTATTATTATTATTTTATTATTATTTATTATTATTATTATTATTATTATTATTATTATTTTTTTATTTATTATTATTTTATTATTATTATTATTATTATTATTTTATTATTATTATTATTTTATTATTATTATTATTTTATTATATTATTATTATTATTTTATTATTATTATTCTTATTATTATTATTATTATTATTTTATTATTATTTTATTATTATTATTATTTTATTATTATTATTTTATTATTATTATTATTATTATTATTATTCTTATTATTATTTTATTATTATTTTATTATTATTATTCTTATTATTATTTTATTATTATTATTATTTTATTATTATTATTCTTATTATTATTTTATTATTATTATTATTCTTATTATTATTTTATTCTTATTATTATTTTATTATTATTATTATTTTATTATTATTATTCTTATTTTATTTTATTATTATTATTTTATTATTATTATTCTTATTATTATTTTATTATTATTATTATTCTTATTATTATTATTATTATTATTATTATTATTATTCTTATTATTATCATTATTATTATTATTATTATTATTATTATTATTATTATTATTATTATTATTATTATTATTATTATTATTATTATTATTA
>NW_025750151.1:0-20553 GCF_021184085.1 Oncorhynchus gorbuscha | reverse complement strand
CAGTATCTATATCTATCTATCTGTTTATATACAGTATCTATCTATCTATCTATCTATCTATCTATCTATCTATCTATCTATCTATCTATCTATCTATCTATCTATCTATCTATCTATCTATCTATCTATCTATCTATCTATCTATCTATCTATCTATCTATCTATCTATATACAGTATCTATCTATCTATATACAGTATCTATATCTGTCTATCTGTTTATATACAGTATCTATATCTATCTATCTGTTTATATACAGTATCTATATCTATCTATCTGTTTATATACAGTATCTATCTATCTATCTGTTTATATACAGTATCTATCTATCTATCTATCTATCTATCTATCTATCTATCTATCTATCTATCTATCTATCTATCTATCTATCTATCTATCTATCTATATACAGTATCTATATATCTATCTATATACAGTATCTATATCTATCTATCTGTTTATATACAGTATCTATATCTATCTATCTGTTTATATACAGTATCTATCTATCTATCTATCTATCTATCTATCTATCTATCTATCTATCTATCTATCTATCTATCTATCTATCTATCTATCTATCTATCTATCTATCTATCTATCTATCTATCTATCTATCTATCTATCTATCTATCTATCTATCTATCTATATACAGTATCTATATCTATCTATCTAGCTATATACAGTATCTATATCTATCTATCTGTTTATATACAGTATCTATCTATCTATCTATCTATCTATCTATCTATCTATCTATCTATCTATCTATCTATCTATCTATCTATCTATCTATCTATCTATCTATCTATCTATCTATCTATCTATCTATATACAGTATCTATCTATCTATATACAGTATCTATATCTGTCTATCTGTTTATATACAGTATCTATATCTATCTATCTGTTTATATACAGTATCTATATCTATCTATCTGTTTATATACAGTATCTATCTATCTATCTGTTTATATACAGTATCTATCTATCTATCTATCTATCTATCTATCTATCTATCTATCTATCTATCTATCTATCTATCTATCTATCTATCTATCTATCTATCTATCTATCTATCTATCTATATACAGTATCTATATATCTATCTATATACAGTATCTATATCTATCTATCTGTTTATATACAGTATCTATATCTATCTATCTGTTTATATACAGTATCTATCTATCTATCTATCTATCTATCTATCTATCTATCTATCTATCTATCTATCTATCTATCTATCTATCTATCTATCTATCTATATACAGTATCTATATCTATCTATCTAGCTATATACAGTATCTATATCTATCTATCTGTTTATATACAGTATCTATCTATCTATCTATCTATCTATCTATCTATCTATCTATCTATCTATCTATCTATCTATCTATCTATCTATCTATCTATCTATCTATCTATCTATCTATCTATCTATCTATCTATCTATCTATCTATCTATATACAGTATCTATCTATCTATATACAGTATCTATATCTGTCTATCTGTTTATATACAGTATCTATATCTATCTATCTGTTTATATACAGTATCTATATCTATCTATCTGTTTATATACAGTATCTATCTATCTATCTGTTTATATACAGTATCTATCTATCTATCTATCTATCTATCTATCTATCTATCTATCTATCTATCTATCTATCTATCTATCTATCTATCTATCTATCTATCTATCTATCTATCTATATACAGTATCTATATATCTATCTATATACAGTATCTATATCTATCTATCTGTTTATATACAGTATCTATATCTATCTATCTGTTTATATACAGTATCTATATCTATCTATCTATATCTATCTATCTATATACAGTATCTTTATCTATCTATATATCTATCTATATATATATACAGTATCTATATCTATCTGTATCTTTATCTATCTATATATCTATCTGTATATATATACAGTATCTATACCTATCTATATACAGTATCTATATCTATCTGCCTATATACAGTATCTATGTATCTAGAAGTATCTATATATCTATATACAGTATCTATATCTATGTATCTATCTATATACAGTATCTATATTTATCTATATATATACAGTATCTATATGTATCTATCTATATACAGTATCTATATGTATATCTATATACAGTATCTATATATATATATATATATATATATATATATATATATATATATATATATATATATATATTTATATATATATATATATATATATATATATATATATATATATATATATATATCTTTATAGAGTATCTATATCTATCTATATACAGTATCTATATCTATCTATATATATACACAGTATCGAACTATATATATACAGTATCTATATCTATCTCTATACAGTATCTATATGTATCTATCTGTTTATATACAGTATCTATATCTATCTCTATACAGTATCTATATCTATCTCTATACAGTATCTATATCTATCTCTATACAGTATCTATCTATCTATCTATCTATCTATCTATCTATCTATCTATCTATCTATCTATCTATCTATCTATCTATCTATCTATCTAGATACAGTATCTACATCTATCTATATACAGTATCTATATCTATCTATATACAGTATCTATATCTATCTATATACAGTATATATGTATCTAGAAGTATCTATATATCTATATACAGTATCTATGTATCTATCTATATACAGTATATATGTATCTAGAAGTATCTATATATCTATATACAGTATCTATGTCTATCTATCTATATACAGTATCTATCTATCTATATACAGTATCTATGTCTATCTATCTATATACAGTCTCTATATCTATATACAGTATCTATGTCTATCTATCTATATAGAGTATCTATCTATCTATATACAGTATCTATATGTATCTATCTATATACAGTATCTATTTATCTATATACAGTATCTATTTATCTATATACAGTATCTATTTATCTATATACAGTATCTATATGTATCTATCTATATACAGTATCTATCTATCTATATACAGTATCTATGTCTATCTATCTATATACAGTCTCTATATCTATATACAGTATCTATGTCTATCTATCTATATAGAGTATCTATCTATCTATATACAGTATCTATATGTATCTATCTATATACAGTATCTATATGTATCTATCTATATAGAGTATCTATCTATCTATATACAGTATCTATATACAGTATCTATATGTATCTATCCATATAGAGTATCTATCTATCTATCTATATACAGTATCTATATGTATCTATCTATATACAGTATCTATATGTATCTATCTATATACAGTATCTATATGTATCTATCTATATACAGTATCTATATGTATCTATCTATATACAGTATCTATATGTATCTATCTATATACAGTATCTATATGTATCTATCTATATACAGTATCTATATGTATCTATCTATATACAGTATCTATTTATCTATATACAGTATCTATTTATCTATATACAGTATCTATTTATCTATATAGAGTATCTATGTCTATCTATCTATATACAGTCTCTATATCTATATACAGTATCTAAGTCTATCTATCTATATAGAGTATCTATCTATCTATATACAGTATCTATATACAGTATCTATATGTATCTATCTATATAGAGTATCTATCTATCTATATAGAGTATCTATATGTATCTATCTATATAGAGTATCTATATGTATCTATCTATATACAGTATCTATATGTATCTATCTATATACAGTATCTATATGTATCTGTCTATATACAGTATCTATATGTATCTATCTATATACAGTATCTATATGTATCTATCTATATACAGTATCTATATGTATCTATCTATATACAGTATCTATATGTATCTATCTATATACAGTATCTATTTATCTATATACAGTATCTATTTATCTATATAGAGTATCTATGTCTATCTATCTATATACAGTCTCTATATCTATATACAGTATCTATGTCTATCTATCTATATAGAGTATCTATCTATCTATATACAGTATCTATATGTATCTATCTATATAGAGTATCTATCTATCTATATAGAGTATCTATATGTATCTATCTATATACAGTATCTATATGTATCTATCTATATACAGTATCTATATGTATCTATCTATATACAGTATCTATATGTATCTATCTATATACAGTATCTATATGTATCTATCTATATACAGTATCTATATGTATCTATCTATATACAGTATCTATATGTATCTATCTATATACAGTATCTATATGTATCTATCTATATACAGTATCTATATCTACCTATCCATATACAGTATCTACATCTATCTATATACAGTATCTATATGTATCTATATACAGTATCTATATGTATCTATATACAGTATCTATATCTATCTATATACAGTATCCATATCTATATATCTATACATATACAGTATCTATATCTATCTATCTATCTATCTATCTATCTATCTATCTATCTATCTATCTATCTATCTATCTATCTATCTATCTATCTATCTATCTATCTATCTATCTAGATACAGTATCTACATCTATCTATATACAGTATCTATATCTATCTATATACAGTATCTATATCTATCTATATACAGTATATATGTATCTAGAAGTATCTATATATCTATATACAGTATCTATGTATCTATCTATATACAGTATATATGTATCTAGAAGTATCTATATATCTATATACAGTATCTATGTCTATCTATCTATATACAGTATCTATCTATCTATATACAGTATCTATGTCTATCTATCTATATACAGTCTCTATATCTATATACAGTATCTATATATATATCTATATACAGTATCTCTCTATATATATATATATATATATATATATATATATATATATATATATATATATATCTTTATACAGTATCTATATCTATCTATATACAGTATCTATATCTATCTATATATATACACAGTATCGAACTATATATATACAGTATCTATATCTATCTCTATACAGTATCTATATGTATCTATCCGTTTATATACAGTATCTATATCTATCTCTATACAGTATCTATATCTATCTCTATACAGTATCTATCTATCTATCTATCTATCTATCTATCTATCTATCTATCTATCTATCTATCTATCTATCTATCTATCTATCTATCTATCTATCTATCTATCTATCTATCTATCTATCTAGATACAGTATCTACATCTATCTATATACAGTATCTATATCTATCTATATACAGTATCTATATCTATCTATATACAGTATATATGTATCTAGAAGTATCTATATATCTATATACAGTATCTATGTCTATCTATCTATATACCATATCTATCTATCTATATACAGTATCTATGTCTATCTATCTATATACAGTATCTATCTATATATATATACCGTATCTATATATATATCTATATACAGTATCTATATCTATCTATATATATACACAGTATCGAACTATATATATACAGTATCTATATCTATCTCTATACAGTATCTATATCTATCTCTATACAGTATCTATATCTATCTCTATACAGTATCTATCTATCTATCTATCTATCTATCTATCTATCTATCTATCTATCTATCTATCTATCTATCTATCTATCTATCTATCTATCTATCTAGATACAGTATCTACATCTATCTATATACAGTATCTATATCTATCTATATACAGTATCTATATCTATCTATATACAGTATATATGTATCTAGAAGTATCTATATATCTATATACAGTATCTATGTATCTATCTATATACAGTATATATGTATCTAGAAGTATCTATATATCTATATACAGTATCTATGTCTATCTATCTATATACAGTATCTATCTATCTATATACAGTATCTATGTCTATCTATCTATATACAGTCTCTATATCTATATACAGTATCTATGTCTATCTATCTATATAGAGTATCTATCTATCTATATACAGTATCTATATGTATCTATCTATATACAGTATCTATTTATCTATATACAGTATCTATTTATCTATATACAGTATCTATTTATCTATATACAGTATCTATATGTATCTATCTATATACAGTATCTATCTATCTATATACAGTATCTATGTCTATCTATCTATATACAGTCTCTATATCTATATACAGTATCTATGTCTATCTATCTATATAGAGTATCTATCTATCTATATACAGTATCTATATGTATCTATCTATATACAGTATCTATATGTATCTATCTATATAGAGTATCTATCTATCTATATACAGTATCTATATACAGTATCTATATAGAGTATCTATCTATCTATATACAGTATCTATATGTATCTATCTATATACAGTATCTATATGTATCTATCTATATACAGTATCTATATGTATCTATCTATATACAGTATCTATATGTATCTATCTATATACAGTATCTATATGTATCTATCTATATACAGTATCTATATGTATCTATCTATATACAGTATCTATCTATCTATATACAGTATCTATGTCTATCTATCTATATACAGTCTCTATATCTATATACAGTATCTATGTCTATCTATCTATATAGAGTATCTATCTATCTATATGCAGTATCTATATGTATCTATCTATATACAGTATCTATATGTATCTATCTATATAGAGTATCTATCTATCTATATACAGTATCTATATACAGTATCTATATGTATCTATCTATATAGAGTATCTATCTATCTATATACAGTATCTATATGTATCTATCTATATACAGTATCTATATGTATCTATCTATATACAGTATCTATATGTATCTATCTATATACAGTATCTATATGTATCTATCTATATACAGTATCTATATGTATCTATCTATATACAGTATCTATTTATCTATATACAGTATCTATTTATCTATATACAGTATCTATTTATCTATATAGAGTATCTATGTCTATCTATCTATATACAGTCTCTATATCTATATACAGTATCTATGTCTATCTATCTATATAGAGTATCTATCTATCTATATACAGTATCTATATACAGTATCTATATGTATCTATCTATATAGAGTATCTATCTATCTATATAGAGTATCTATATGTATCTATCTATATACAGTATCTATATGTATCTATCTATATACAGTATCTATATGTATCTATCTATATACAGTATCTATATGTATCTATCTATATACAGTATCTATTTATCTATATACAGTATCTATTTATCTATATACAGTATCTATTTATCTATATAGAGTATCTATGTCTATCTATCTATATACAGTCTCTATATCTATATACAGTATCTATGTCTATCTATCTATATAGAGTATCTATCTATCTATATACAGTATCTATATACAGTATCTATATGTATCTATCTATATAGAGTATCTATCTATCTATATAGAGTATCTATATGTATCTATCTATATACAGTATCTATATGTATCTATCTATATACAGTATCTATATGTATCTATCTATATACAGTATCTATATGTATCTATCTATATACAGTATCTATATGTATCTATCTATATACAGTATCTATATGTATCTATCTATATACAGTATCTATATGTATCTATCTATATACAGTATCTATATGTATCTATCTATATACAGTATCTATATGTATCTATCTATATACAGTATCTATATGTATCTATCTATATACAGTATCTATATGTATCTATCTATATACAGTATCTATATAGAGTATCTATCTATCTATATACAGTATCTATATGTATCTATCTATATACAGTATCTATATGTATCTATCTATATACAGTATCTATATGTATCTATCTATATACAGTATCTATATGTATCTATCTATATACAGTATCTATATGTATCTATCTATATATATATATTACAGTATCTATATCTACCTATCCATATACAGTATCTACATCTATCTATATACAGTATCTATATGTATCTATATACAGTATCTATATGTATCTATATACAGTATCTATATCTATCTATATACAGTATCCATATCTATATATCTATACATATACAGTATCTATCTATCTATCTATCTATCTATCTATCTATCTATCTATCTATCTATCTATCTATCTATCTATCTATCTATCTATCTATCTATCTATCTATCTATCTAGATACAGTATCTACATCTATCTATATACAGTATCTATATCTATCTATATACAGTATCTATATCTATCTATATACAGTATATATGTATCTAGAAGTATCTATATATCTATATACAGTATCTATGTATCTATCTATATACAGTATATATGTATCTAGAAGTATCTATATATCTATATACAGTATCTATGTCTATCTATCTATATACAGTATCTATCTATCTATATACAGTATCTATGTCTATCTATCTATATACAGTCTCTATATCTATATACAGTATCTATGTCTATCTATCTATATAGAGTATCTATCTATCTATATACAGTATCTATATGTATCTATCTATATACAGTATCTATTTATCTATATACAGTATCTATTTATCTATATACAGTATCTATTTATCTATATACAGTATCTATATGTATCTATCTATATACAGTATCTATCTATCTATATACAGTATCTATGTCTATCTATCTATATACAGTCTCTATATCTATATACAGTATCTATGTCTATCTATCTATATAGAGTATCTATCTATCTATATACAGTATCTATATGTATCTATCTATATACAGTATCTATATGTATCTATCTATATACAGTATCTATCTATCTATATACAGTATCTATATGTATCTATCTATATAGAGTATCTATCTATCTATATACAGTATCTATATGTATCTATCTATATACAGTATCTATATGTATCTATCTATATACAGTATCTATATGTATCTATCTATATACAGTATCTATATGTAACTATCTATATACAGTATGTATATGTATCTATCTATATACAGTATCTATATGTATCTATCTATATACAGTATCTATATGTATCTATCTATATACAGTATCTATTTATCTATATACAGTATCTATTTATCTATATAGAGTATCTATGTCTATCTATCTATATACAGTCTCTATATCTATATACAGTATCTATGTCTATCTATCTATATAGAGTATCTATCTATCTATATACAGTATCTATATACAGTATCTATATGTATCTATCTATATAGAGTATCTATCTATCTATATAGAGTATCTATATGTATCTATCTATATACAGTATCTATATGTATCTATCTATATACAGTATCTATATGTATCTATCTATATACAGTATCTATATGTATCTATCTATATACAGTATATATATGTATCTATCTATATACAGTATCTATTTATCTATATACAGTATCTATTTATCTATATACAGTATCTATTTATCTATATACAGTATCTATATGTATCTATCTATATACAGTATCTATATGTATCTATCTATATACAGTATCTATATGTATCTATCTATATACAGTATCTATATGTATCTATCTATATACAGTATCTATATGTATCTATCTATATACAGTATCTATATGTATCTATCTATATACAGTATCTATATGTATCTATCTATATACAGTATCTATCTATCTATCTATATACAGTATCTATATGTATCTATCTATATACAGTATCTATATGTATCTATCTATATACAGTATCTATATGTATCTATCTATATAGAGTATCTATCTATCTATATACAGTATCTATATGTATCTATCTATATACAGTATCTATATGTATCTATCTATATACAGTATCTATATAGAGTATCTATCTATCTATATACAGTATCTATATGTATCTATCTATATACAGTATCTATATGTATCTATCTATATACAGTATCTATATGTATCTATCTATATACAGTATCTATATGTATCTATCTATATACAGTATCTATATGTATCTATCTATATACAGTATCTATATGTATCTATCTATATACAGTATCTATATGTATCTATCTATATACAGTATCTATATGTATCTATCTATATACAGTATCTATATGTATCTATCTATATAGAGTATCTATCTATCTATATACAGTATCTATATACAGTATCTATATGTATCTATCTATATAGAGTATCTATCTATCTATATACAGTATCTATATGTATCTATCTATATACAGTATCTATATGTATCTATCTATATACAGTATCTATTTATCTATATACAGTATCTATTTATCTATATACAGTATCTATTTATCTATATACAGTATCTATCTATCTATATACAGTATCTATATGTATCTATCTATATACAGTATCTATATGTATCTATCTATATACAGTATCTATATGTATCTATCTATATACAGTATCTATATGTATCTATCTATATACAGTATCTATATGTATCTATCTATATACAGTATCTATATGTATCTATCTATATACAGTATCTATATGTATCTATCTATATAGAGTATCTATATGTATCTATCTATATACAGTAGCTAAATGTATCTATCTATATACAGTATCTATATGTATCTATCTATATACAGTATCTATATGTATCTATCTATATAGAGTATCTATCTATCTATATACAGTATCTATATGTATCTATCTATATACAGTATCTATTTATCTAGAAGTATCTATATGTATCTATCTATATACAGTATCTATATGTATCTATCTATATACAGTATCTATATGTATCTATCTATATACAGTATCTATATGTATCTATCTATATAGAGTATCTATCTATCTATATACAGTATCTATCTATCTATATACAGTATCTATATGTATCTATCTATATACAGTATCTATATGTATCTATCTATATACAGTATCTATATGTATCTATCTATATACAGTATCTATATGTATCTATCTATATAGAGTATCTATCTATCTATATACAGTATCTATATGTATCTATCTATATACAGTATCTATTTATCTAGAAGTATCTATATGTATCTATCTATATACAGTATCTATATGTATCTATCTATATACAGTATCTATATGTATCTATCTATATACAGTATCTATATGTATCTATCTATATACAGTATCTATATGTATCTATCTATATACAGTATCTATATGTATCTATCTATATAGAGTATCTATCTATCTATCTATATGTATCTTTCTATATACAGTATCTATATGTATCTATCTATATAGAGTATCTATCTATCTATATACAGTATCTATATGTATCTATCTATATACAGTATCTATATGTATCTATCTATATAGAGTATCTATATGTATCTATCTATATACAGTATCTATATGTATCTATCTATATACAGTATCTATATGTATCTATCTATATACAGTATCTATATGTATCTATCTATATACAGTATCTATCTATCTATATACAGTATCTATGTATCTAGAAGTATCTATTGGCGCAGACAGAAACACATAAAACTAAAGCACATCTTTGGAACGGGACATAAACAGTCATCTGGAAGTATTTCCTTCTCTCTCTCTCTCTCTCTCTCTCTCTCTCTCTCTCTCTCTCTCTCTCTCTCTCTCTCTCTCTCTCTCTCTCTCTCTCTCTCTCTCTCTCTCTCTCTCTCTCTCTCTCTCTCTCTCTCTCTCTCTCTCTCTCTCTCTCTCTCTCTCTCTCTCTCTCTCTCTCTCTCTCTCTCTCTCTCTCTCTCTCTCTCTCTCTCTCCCTGTTCCCCAGCCCCCCTCTCTCTCCCTGTTCCCCAGCGACCTCTACCCCCCTCTCCCCCCTTCCCTCTCTGGGCTGAGACTCTGAGCGGAGCAGCAGGCAAGGTGGGTGTTCTCCGGCTGTTATGACTTGGGGAGACGATAATGGCAGCTAATGTGGCCAGCCATTCCTGATGTGGCGGAGCTTGTGGGGGATTCTGTTGTGTTAAGGCAAGAGAGAGAAGGAACGAAGGGAAGGAGGGAGGGAACGGAGGGAAGGGAGGGGGGGGGGGTGTAGGGAGAGAGAGAGAGAGAAGGGAGAGGAACAGAGGGAGGAATAGGGGCAAGGAGGGAGAAAGAGAGAGGACTTGGGGCCGAGCCATTCATAGCAAGATTCTACCTCTTTTTTTTTCTCTTTCTTTCTCCCTCCCTGACTTTTTCAATCCTGTTGTTTTCCTTCAGTGGTAAACTTTGTTTTTAAAATCTGCCTTGTTTTAGTAACCCCCGACTCATACCCTCCTCCTCCCCCTCTTAGCCCCTCTCGCCCCCCCCCCCCCCTCCCTCTCCCCTATGGCCACTCCCTTCCTGAATTTCTGTCAGCTGGTGTAATGGGGGCCTATCAGTGTCTATCTAGACGACTTGAGGCCAACGTGGAGACATCATTGTAGCGTGCTGTATATGTCGAGCTGGACAGTGCAGCCACCGTACTACTTTAAAACTATACCGGACGAGAATTCTAAAAGTTTTTTTGTGAAAGGAATCTTTGTAAGCTAGTTTAAAAATACATACACTGTTATGTCCTAAAGCTATACAATGTATGTGTGTATAAACCCTGCTGCATCAGCCCCACACAACACACACAGTCAACTATTTACTGGTGAAAACATTTATAATGACCCAAGAGGAAGCGTTGTAGCTAGTATATCATCAATACTACATATATACGGAGTACCAGTAGCTAGTATATCATCAATACTACATATATAGGGAGTACCAGTAGCTAGTATATCATCAATACTACACATATAGGGAGTACCAGTAGCTAGTATATCATCAACACTACATATATACGGAGTACCAGTAGCTAGTATATCATCAATACTACATATATAGGGAGTACCAGTAGCTAGTATATCATCAATACTACATATATAGGGAGTACCAGTAGCTAGTATATCATCAACACTACATATATACGGAGTACCAGCAGCTAGTATATCATCAATACTACATATATAGGGAGTACCAGTAGCTAGTATATCATCAATACTACACATATAGGGAGTACCAGTAGCTAGTATATCATCAATACTACATATATAGGGAGTACCAGTAGCTAGTATATCATCAATACTACATTTGGAGCTGGGCAAACAAATGAGAAACATTAGGTTATTTCTGTACACATCTATGAGCATCTGCCAGTCTAATTATTCCATCTATTTGAGCTCTGTGCCTGTTTGACCATGTGTGGTCCTGTGTGACTCCGGTTGGTAAGAGAGTGACGGTAGAAATGCCAAGATTGTGGATTCAATTCCTGAAGGGATTACATGCACATACAAAACATGTATACCATACATCCCCTGTACCGTACATCCCCTGTACCATACACCCTCTGTACCGTACATCCCCTGTACCATACACCCCCTGTACCATACATCCCCTGTACCATACATCCCCTGTACCATACACCCCCTGTACCGTACACCCCCTGTACCGTACACCCCCTGTACCATACATCCCCTGTACCGTACACCCCTGTACCGTACATCCCCTGTACCGTACACCCCCTGTACCGTACATCCCCTGTACCATACACCCCCTGTACCATACACCCCCTGTACCGTACACCCCCTGTACCATACACCCCCTGTACCATACATCCCCTGTACCATACATCCCCTGTACCATACACCCTCTGTACCATACACCCCTGTACCATACACCCCTGTACCATACACCCCCTGTACCGTACATCCCCTGTACCATACACCCCCTGTACCATACACCCCCTGTACCGTACGTTCTATTGGATAACAGTGTTTGCTAAAAGGGACATATATTTACATTTACATTTAAGTCATTTAGCAGACGCTCTTATCCAGAGCGACTTACAAATTGGTGCATTCACCTTATGACATCCAGTGGGACAGTCACTTAACAATAGTGCATCTAAAACTTAGGGGGGGTGGGGTGAGAGGGATTACTTAACCTATCCTAGGTATTCCTTAAAGAGGTGGGGTTTCAGGTGTCTCCGGAAGGTGGTGATTGACTCCGCTGTCCTGGCGTCGTGAGGGAGATTGTTCCACCATTGGGGGGCCAGGGCAGCGAACAGTTTTGACTGGGCTGAGCGGGAGCTGTACTTCCTCAGTGGTAGGGAGGCGAGCAGGCCAGAGGTGGATGAACGCAGTGCCCTTGTTTGGGTGTAGGGCCTGATCAGAGCCTGGAGGTACTGAGGTGCCGTTCCCCTCACAGCTCCGTAGGCAAGCACCATGGTCTTGTAGCGGATGCGAGCTTCAACTGGAAGCCAGTGGAGAGAACGGAGGAGCGGGGTGACGTGAGAGAACTTGGGAAGGTTGAACACCAGACGGGCTGCGGCGTTCTGGATGAGTTGAAGGGGTTTAATGGCACAGGCAGGGAGCCCAGCCAACAGCGAGTTGCAGTAATCCAGACGGGAGATGACAAGTGCCTGGATTAGGACCTGCGCCGCTTCCTGTGTGAGGCAGGGTCGTACTCTGCGGATGTTGTAGAGCATGAACCTACAGGAACGGGCCACCGCCTTGATGTTAGTTGAGAACGACAGGGTGTTGTCCAGGATCACGCCAAGGTTCTTGGCGCTCTGGGAGGAGGACACAATGGAGTTGTCAACCGTGATGGCGAGATCATGGAACGGGCAGTCCTTCCCGGGAGGAAGAGCAGCTCCGTCTTGCCGAGGTTCAGCTTGAGGTGGTGATCCGTCATCCACACTGATATGTCTGCCAGACATGCAGAGATGCGATTCGCCACCTGGTCATCAGAAGGGGAAAGGAGAAGATTAATTGTGTGTCGTCTGCATAGCAATGATAAGAGAGACCATGTGAGGTTATGACAGAGCCAAGTGACTTGGTGTATAGCGAGAATAGGAGAGGGCCAAGAACAGAGCCCTGGGGGACACCAGTGGTGAGAGCGCGTGGTGAGGAGACAGATTCTCGCCACGCCACCTGGTAGGAGCGACCTGTCAGGTAGGACGCAATCCAAGCGTGGGCCGCGCCGGAGATGCCCAACTCGGAGAGGGTGGAGAGGAGGATCTGATGGTTCACAGTATCGAAGGCAGCCGATAGATCTAGAAGGATGAGAGCAGAGGAGAGAGAGTTAGCTTTAGCAGTGCGGAGCGCCTCCGTGATACAGAGGAGAGCAGTCTCAGTTGAATGACTAGTCTTGAAACCTGACTGATTTGGATCAAGAAGGTCATTCAGAGAGAGATAGCGGGAGAGCTGGCCAAGGACAGCACGTTCAAGAGTTTTGGAGAGAAAAGAAAGAAGGGATACTGGTCTGTAATTGTTGACATCGGAGGGATCGAGTGTAGGTTTTTTCAGAAGGGGTGCAACTCTCGCTCTCTTGAAGACGGAAGGGACGTAGCCAACGGTCAGGGATGAGTTGATGAGCGAGGTGAGGTAAGGGAGAAGGTCTCCGGAAATGGTCTGGAGAAGAGAGGAGGGGATAGGGTCAAGCGGGCAGGTTGTTGGGCGGCCGGCCGTCACAAGGCGCGAGATTTCATCTGGAGAGAGAGGGGAGAAAGAGGTCAGAGCACAGGGTAGGGCAGTGTGAGCAGAACCAGCAGTGTCGTTTGACTTAGCAAACGAGGATCGGATGTCGTCGACCTTCTTTTCAAAATGGTTGACGAAGTCATCTGCAGAGAGGGAGGAGGGGGGGAGGGGGCGGAGGATTCAGGAGAGAGGAGAAGGTGGCAAAGAGCTTCCTAGGGTTAGAGGCAGCAGCTTGGAATTTAGCGTGGTAGAAAGTGGCTTTAGCAGCAGAGACAGAGGAGGAAAATGTAGAGAGGAGGGAGTGAAAGGATGCCAGGTCCGCAGGGAGGCGAAGTTTTCCTCCATTTCCGCTCGGCTGCCCGGAGCCCTGTTCTGTGAGCTCGCAATGAGTCATCGAGCCACGGAGCGGGAGGGGAGGACCGAGCCGGCCTGGAGGATAGGGGACATAGAGAGTCAAGGGATGCAGAGAGGAGGAGAGGAGGGTTGAGGAGGCAGAATCAGGAGATAGGTGGGAGAAGGTTTGAGCGGAGGGAAGAGATGATAGGATGGAAGAGGAGAGAGTAGCGGGGGAGAGAGAGCGAAGGTTGGGACGGCGCGATACCATCCGAGTAGGGGCAGTGTGGGAGGTGTTGGATGAGAGCGAGAGGGAAAAGGATACAAGGCAGTGGTCGGAGACTTGGAGGGGAGTTGCAATGAGGTTAGTGGAAGAACAGCATCTAGTAAAGATGAGGTCGAGCGTATTGCCTGCCTTGTGAGTAGGGGGGAAGGTGAGAGGGTGAGGTCAAAAGAGGAGAGGAGTGGAAAGAAGGAGGCAGAGAGGAAAGAGTCAAAGGTAGACGTGGGGAGGTTAAAGTCGCCCAGAACTGTGAGAGGTGAGCCGTCCTCAGGAAAGGAGCTTATCAAGGCATCAAGCTCATTGATGAACTCTCCGAGGGAACCTGGAGGGCGATAAATGATAAGGATGTTAAGCTTGAAAGGGCTAGTAACTGTGACAGCATGGAATTCAAAGGAGGCGATAGACAGATGGGTAAGGGGAGAAAGAGAGAATGACCACTTGGGAGAGATGAGGATCCCGGTGCCACCACCCCGCTGACCAGACGCTCTCGGGGTGTGCGAGAACACGTGGGCGGACGAAGAGAGAGCAGTAGGAGTAGCAGTGTTGTCTGTGGTGATCCATGTTTCCGTCAGGGCCAAGAAGTCGAGGGACTGGAGGAGGCATAGGCTGAGATGAACTCTGCCTTGTTGACCGCAGATTGGCAGTTCCAGAGGCTACCGGAGACCTGGAACTCCACGTGGGTCGTGCGCGCTGGGACCACCAAAGTAGGGTGGCCGCGGCCACGCGGTGAGGAGCGTTTGTATGGTCTGTGCAGAGAGGAGAGAACAGGGATAAACCGACACATAGTTGACAGGCTACAGAAGAGGCTACGCTAATGCAAAGGAGATTGGAATGACAAGTGGACTACACGTCTCGAATGTTCAGAAAGTTAAGCTACGTAGCAAGAATCTTATTGACTAAAATGATTAAAATGATACAGTACTGCTGAAGTAGGCTAGCTGGCAGTGGCTGCGTTGTTGACACTACACTAATCAAGTCGTTCCGTTGAGTGTAATAGTTTCTGCAGTGTTGCTATTCGGGGCTAGCAGGCTAGCTAGCAGTGTTGTTTACGTTACGTTGCGTTAAAAGAACGACAATAGATGGCTAGCGAACCTAGAAAATCGCTCTAGACTACACAATTATCTTTGATACAAAGACGGCTATGTAGCTAGCTAAGTAGCTAGCTACGATCAAACAAATCAAACCGTTGTACTGTAATGAAAATGAAGTGAAAATGTGATACAACCTGTGAATGCGACCGGGTAGTTGAGTTCTATACAGAAGACGTTGGCTAGCGTTGGCTAGCTGTTGGCTAGCTAGCAGAGTCACCTACGTTAAGGACGACAAATAGCTGGCTAGCTAACCTCGGTAAATTAAGATAATCACTCTAAGACTACACACTCTAAACCTAAACAACACAATTATCTTGGATACGATGATACGATGATACGAAGACAGCAAAGACAGCTATGTAGCTAGCTATAACACTAAACTAATCAAGTCGTTCAGTTGAGTGTAACAGTTTCTCCAGTGCAGCTAATCAGTGGACGTTAGCTAGCTGGCTAGTGAAGACTACGTTAGGACGGCGAAATACGATAATTACGCAATTATCTTTGATACAAAGACGGCTATGTAGCTAGCTGTGACTGTATTCATGTAAAAAAAGTGCTGTGTGTGTATGTGTGTGAGAGAGCGAGAGAGATAGAGAGTGTACTACTGTTAGACTGTGTCCATGTTAACTAGGCTGGTAGTCTACAGGCAGCTGATTTTGGCCCTGGGTAACTGTCAAGATTGAAACGTTGATCCCTTGTTGATAGAGAGACTGAGTCTGACGACAGATCAAATGCTGCTCGACACCTTTACAGCACACTACTACGACACTTTACAGCACACTACTACGACACCTTTACAGCACACTACTACGACACTTTACAGCACACTACTACGACACCTTTACAGCACACTACTACGACACCTTTACAGCGCACTACTACGACACCTTTACAGCGCACTACTACGACACTTTACAGCACACTACTACGACACCTTTACAGCACACTACTACGACACCTTTACAGCACACTACTATGACACTTTACAGCGCACTACTACGACACCTTTACAGCACACTACTACGACACCTTTACAGCACACTACTACGACACCTTTACAGCACACTACTACGACACCTTTACAGCGCACTACTACAACACCTTTACAGCGCACTACTACGACACCTTTACAGCGCACTACTACGACACTTTACAGCGCACTACTACGACACTTTACAGCACACTACTACGACACCTTTACAGCACACTACTACGACACCTTTACAGCACACTACTACGACACCTTTACAGCGCACTACTACGACACCTTTACAGCGCACTACTACGACACCTTTACAGCGCACTACTACGACACTTTAAAGCGCACTACTACGACACCTTTACAGCGCACTACTACGACACCTTTACAGCGCACTACTACGACACCTTTACAGCGCACTACTACGACACCTTTACAGCGCACTACTACGACACCTTTACAGCACACTACTATGACACCTTTACAGCACACTACTACGACACCTTTACAGCACACTACTATGACACCTTTACAGCACACTACTACGACACCGGTGCTTCATCTGAGACGCAACAGGATCCAGAACCTCAATGTTTCTAGACTGTTTCGTTCACAGAATCTTTTTTTGTCAGGAACTGGTACCTCTTGTGGCATGACATTTTATATATGTTCTTACTGTTTGGAATGTAAAAGTTGTAATCAGACTATTACAGTTAATTTAAGTTGCCTCCTAGTTAAACCCCGCCACCCCCCCACCTCATCCCCTTTTCAGTGCCCACGCCTGATATACTAAGAATTGATTTGAGTTGGGCCGGCCCGTGCTTGGTCAAAATCAAATCTCATGCACCAAATACAACTGGCATAGATTTAACCATGAAGTGCTTGCTTACGAGCCCCCCCCCAAAAAAGAGGAATTAAATACACAGGAATTGACCTATATACAGGAAGTAACATATCAATGTAGAGCTATATACAGGAAGTACCAGATCAATGTAGAGCTATATGCAGGGAGTAACATATCAATGTAGAGCTATATACAGGAAGTAACATATCAATGTAGATCTATATACAGAGAGTACCAGATCAATTTAGAGCTATATACAGGAAGTACCAGATCAATGTAGAGCTATATGCAGGGAGTAACATATCAATGTAGAGCTATATACAGGAAGTAACATATCAATGTAGATCTATATACAGAGAGTACCAGATCAATTTAGAGCTATATACAGGAAGTACCAGATCAATGTAGAGCTATATGCAGGGAGTAACATATCAATGTAGAGCTATATACAGGGAGTAACATATCAATGTAGAGCTAAGAGGGAGAGAGAGAGAGAGAAAGAGGGAGAGAGAGAGAGACAGAGAGAGGGAGAGAGAGAGGGTGAGAGAGAGTGACAGAGAAGGAGTCCAAGAGAGAGGGTGAGAGAGAGTGACAGAGAAAGGGAGAGAGAGAGAGACAGAGAGAGAGACAGAGAAAGGGAGAGAGAGAGACAGAGAAAGGGAGAGAGAGAGAGAGAGAGAGACGGAGAGGGAGAGAGAGAAAGAGGGAGAGAGAGAGAGAGAAAGAGGGAGAGAGAGAGAGAGAAAGAGGGAGAGAGAGAGAGAGAGAAAGAGGGAGAGAGAGAGAGACAGAGAGAGGGAGAGAGAGACAGAGAGAGGGAGAGAGAGAGAGGGAAAGACAGAGAGAGAGACAGAGAGAGGGAGAGAGAGACAGAGAGAGGGAGAGAGAGAGAGGGAGAGACAGAGAGAGGGAGAGACAGAGAGAGAAAGGGAGAGATACCTCTACTCTATCCTTACCTCCCTCTCTCCTCTCCTCCCTCTCCTGCCTCCCCTCTCCTCTACTCTCTCTCCTCCCTCTCTACTCCTCTATTGCACAGTAGCTCAGTAATTTTGACAATTAACAGAAAATCTATGGCAATCTATCGTAACTCTTTAAAAAATTATATTCATATATAGTATTAATTTATTTGATCTGTCTTCATATTGTCCAGGAGTTTCTATTAAATACAGCATATGATTCAAAAGAAAATAGACAAATGAATGAAAAAAGCATTTAATCCACAATGGTATTATATTTTAAACTCTTACAATGATTGATTATTTTACCATCAGTTTGACGCCAAAACATTGACAACAAAGACATATTGACATAGTAAAATACTTTTCTGGTAGTTTACTGGTAAACTTTGAAAGTTTCCAGTAATATACCCTTCCTATGCAACCCTAACCTCCACCCTCTCCTCTGATCTCCACCCTCTCTCCTTACCTCCACCCTCTCCTCCCCTCTGATCTCCACCCTCTTTTCCCTCTCTCCTTACCTCCACCCTCTCCTCCCTATCTCCTTACCTTCACCCTCTCCTCCCTCTCTCCTTACCTCCACCCTCTCCTCCCTCTCTCCTTACCTCCACCCGCTCCTCTCCTCTGATCTCCACCCTCTCCTCTCCTCCACCCTCTCCTCTCCTCTGATCTCC
>NW_025750150.1:0-20560 GCF_021184085.1 Oncorhynchus gorbuscha | reverse complement strand
GGTTTAGGTTACTGTCATTCACCCAGTTCAATGTAACAGTGACAGGGTTTAGGTTACTGTCATTCACCCAGTTCAATGTAACAGTGACAGGGTTTAGGTTACTGTCATTCACCCAGTTTAATCTAACAGTGATAGGGTTTAGGTTCACTGTCATTCACCCAGTTCAATGTAACAGTGATAGGGTTTAGGTTACTGTCATTCATATTCACCAGTTCAATGTAACAGTGATAGGGTTGGGATTTACTGTCATTCACCCAGTTCAATGTAACAGTGATAGGTTTAGGGTTACTGTCATTCATATTCACCCAGTTCAATGTAACAGTGACAGGGTTTAGGTTACTGTCATTCACCCAGTTCAATGTAACAGTGATAGGGTTTAGGTTACTGTCATTCACCCAGTTCAATGTAACAGTGATAGGGTTTAGGTTACTGTCATTCATATTCACCCAGTTCAATGTAACAGTGACAGGGTTTAGGTTACTGTCATTCACCCAGTTCAATGTAACAGTGATAGGGTTTAGGTTATATTCACCCAGTTCAATCATTAATATTTCACCCAGTTCAATGTAACAGTGATAGGGTTTAGGTTACTGTTTAGGTTACTCATTCACCCAGTTCAATGTAACAGTGATAAGTTTGGGTTACTGTCATTAATATTCACCCAGTTCAATGTAACAGTGACAGGGTTTAGGTTACTGTCATTCACCCAGTTCAATGTAACAGTGACAGGGTTTAGGTTACTGTCATTCACCCAGTTCAATGTAACAGTGATAGGGTTTAGGTTACTGTCATTCACCCAGTTCAATGTAACAGTGATAGGGTTTAGGTTACTGTCATTCACCCAGTTAAATTATAGTAAGGGGGTGAGAACCATGAGCCTCCCAGGTTGTGTATTGAAGTCAATGCCAGCAGCCAGAGGAGGACAGAAGCTAGCTGTCCTCCGGCTACACCATGGTGCTACTCTACAGAGTGCTGTTGAGACTACTGTAGAAAATGGTGTGTTTTAATCAGTTATTTGGTTACCTGAATATATTTTTACTATAGTTTTATCTAAAAAGGATAACGTTTTGTAATGTTTTACTCATTTTATTTGTATGAAATTCACTGAGTAGGATGAGGAGCCTCCACTGATATACACATCAATCCAGAAAATGATCCTGCTGATATCAGGGGAGGGTTCTAAGAGTTCCTAACAAGGGTCTCTCCTCCTGGTCCTCTCTCCTCCTGCTCCTCTCTCTCCTCCTACTCCTCTCTCTCCTACTCCTCTCTCTCCTCCTACTCCCTCTCTCCTCCTCTCTCTCCTCCTGCTCCTCTCTCTCCTCCTGCTCCTCTCTCTCCTCCTACTCCTCTCTCTCTACTCCTCTCTCTCCTCCACTTGCTCCTCTCTCTCCTCCTACTCCTCTCTCCTCCTGCTCCTCTCTCTCCTCCTCCTACCCTCTCCTACTCCTATCTCCTCCTACTCCTCTCTCTATCCTACTCCTCTCTCTCCTCCTGCTCCTCTCTCTCCTCCTGCTCCTCTCTCCTCCTACTCCCCTCTCTCCTACTCCTCTCTCTCTACTCCTCTCTCTCCTCCACTTGCTTCTCTCTCTCCTCCTACTCCTCTCTCTCCTCTCCTCTCTCCTCCACTTGCTTCTCTCTCTCCTCCTACTCCCCTCTCTCTACTCCTCTCTCTCCTCCACTTGCTTCTCTCTCTCCTCCTGCTCCTCTCTCTCCTCCTACTCCCCTCTCTCCTGCTCCTCTCTCCCTCCTACTCCCCTCTCTCCTACTCCTCTCTCCTCCACTTGCTTCTCTCTCTCCTCCTCTTCCTCTCTCTTCTTGCTCCTCTCTCTCCCTCCTCCTCCTCTCTCTCCTCCTCTCCCCTCTCTCCTACTCCTCTCTCTCCTCCACTTGCTTCTCTCTCTCCTCCTCTTCCTCTCTTCTTGCTCTCTCTCTCTCCTCTCTCTCTCCTCCTCCTCCTCCTCTCTCTCTTCTTGCTCCTCTCTCTCCTCCCTCTCCTCTCTCCTCCTGCTCTATATCTCCTGCTCCTCTCTCCTGTAGATAGCAGAGTTGGAGTCTCAGTGTGAAAAGGCCAACGTGGAGAAGGAGAGGAACTCTAAGCTGACTGTACGAGTTCAGGAGCTGGAGACGGAGCTGGGACAAGGAACAGGTGGACACACACACACAGGATCACTTATGCGCTCTCACACACACAAAACTCCTACAGACACACACACAGTCTCATATGACTAGCCTGTAGTTTTGCTGACAGACTATATGCAAATATAACCCCATTATCCCTAAGGGACATGTTATCTCTCTCTCTCCCCCTCTGCCTGTCTCTCTCCCCCCTCTGCCTGTCTCTCTCCCCTCTACCTGTCTCTCTCCCCCTCTACCTGTCTCTCTCCCCCTCTACCTCTCTCTCTCTTTCTCTTTCCCCCTCTACCTCTATCCCCTCTCTCTCCCCCTCTACCTGTCTCTTTCCCCCTCTCCCTCTCCACCTCTACCTGTCTCTCTCCCCCTCTCTCGATCTCTCGCCCCCTCTACCTGTCTCTCTCCTCCTACCTGTCTCTCTCCTCCTACCTGTCTCTCTCCTCCTACCTGTCTCTCTCCCCTCTACCTGTCTCTCCCCCTCTACCTGTCTCTCTCCCTCTCTACCTTTCTCTGTCCCTAAGGAGGGGATTATTATCAATAGAAGGTGGATATTGTTGTGGGACCTTTGATGTCAGAACAATTATCTGCTGAAGTATTACTCTCTCTCTTCCTCCACTCTCTCTCTTCCTCCACTCTCTCTCTTCCTCCACTCTCTCTCTCAGCTCTCTCTCTTCCTCCTCTCTCTCTCTCTCTCAGCTCTCTCTCTTCCTCCACTCTCTCTCTCTCTCAGCTCTCTCTCTTCCTCCACACTCTCTCTCAGCTCTCAGCTCTCTCTTCCTCCGCTCTCTCAGCTCTCTCTCTCTCACTCTCTCTCTCAGCTCTCTCAGCTCTCTCTCTCAGCTCTCTCTCTCTCTCAGCTCTCTCTCTCCGCTCTCTCTCTCTTTCCTCCGCTCTCTCTCTCTCTCTCTCTCTCTCTCTCTCTCTCTCTCTCTTCCTCCGCTCTCTCTCTCTCAGCACTCAGCTCTCTCTTCCTCCGCTCTCTCTCTCTCTCTGCTCTCTCTCAGCTCTCTCTCTTCCTCCGCTCTCTCTCTCAGCTCTCAGCTCTCTCTCTCTTCCTCCGCACTCTCTCTCAGCTCTCTCTCTTCCTCCGCTCTCTCTCTCAGCTCTCTCTCTTCCTCCGCTCTCTCTCTCAGCTCTCTCTCTTCCTCCGCTCTCTCTCTCAGCTCTCTCTCTTCCTCAGCTCTCTCTCTCTTCCTCCGCTCTCTCTTCTCCGCTCTCTCTCTCAGCTCTCTCTCTCAGCTCTCTCTCTCTTCCTCCGCTCTCTCTCAGCTCTCTCTCAGCTCTCAGCTCTCTCTCTCTCTCTCAGCTCTCAGCTCTCTCTCTCTCTCAGCTCTCTCTCTCTCTCTCTTGCTCTCAATTCAATTTCAGTTCAAAGGAATTTATTGGCATGAGAAACATTTCCATTTCCACAGCATGTGAAATAAACTCTCTCTCTCCTCTCTCCTCTCTCTCTCTCCTCTCTCTCCTCTCTCTGTGTGTAATGTCACATCAATACCAAGTATCCATCAATTTATTGCTGACTTCCGTGTTTTTATAGGTCTTCTATCTTCTTGTTGAAGAACACTCAGAGAAAAGTGGAAAAATGTGTATTATTCCTAATATTTCCTGCGTATAGAAAATGTCTCTGGTCATGTCAGCTCTGACTCTATGCCAGGAACCCCAGGCACTGGGTCTGTCTCTATACCAGGAACCCCAGGCACTGGGTCTGTCTCTATACCAGGAACCCCAGGCACTGGGTCTGACTCTATACCAGGAACCCCAGGCACTGGGTCTGACTCTATACCAGGAACCCCAGGCACTGGGTCTGACTCTATACCAGGAACCCAGGCACTGGGTCTGACTCTATACCAGGAACCCCAGGCACTGGGTCTGACTCTATACCAGGAACCCCAGGCACTGGGTCTGACTCTATACCAGGAACCCCAGGCACTGGGTCTGACTCTATACCCGGTGTTATATCAGACCATGTTAATAATGTTACTGTAGTCATTCTACATGATACCAGGAACCCCAGGCACTGGGTCTACCAGTAACATCGTCCCCATGTCACTTCTGACCAGCTGCCAAGCAACTGCGGCCCCAAGATGGCTGGTTTCTACGCACCCTGACAGTCATTCCAGTTCGTCCCAATGAGGCTTTGAGCCGGCATGGCCATGTGATGGATCAATACTGATTCTGCCTGCAGACACATTTCATTAGCTGGAACCATGTTTCCATCCACAGTTATGCCAGTAAAGAGTCATACTGTATTTAAAACGCTGTGAAGGAAATGGGACATTTGGGGAACGATTGTATAAATGCAGACAAATCATTTGTTCATTGGATCTTTTAGGTGGGATCTTTCTGTGTCTATAAAATGAATGGAGGTGGAAACGCCTTTATATAATAACCATCATAATAACCATCTTAATAACCATCAGAATAACCATCAGAATAATAATAATAACCATCAGAATAACCATCAGAATAACCATCAGAATAACCATCAGAATAACCATCAGAATAATAATAACCATCATAATAACCATCATAATAACCATAATAATAATAATAACCATCATAATAACCATCATAATAACCATCATAATAACCATAATAATAATAATAATAACCATCATAATAACCATCATAATAACCATCATAATAACCATAATAATAACCATCATAATAACCATCATAATAACCATCATAATAACCATCATAATAATAATAATAACCATCATAATAACCATCATAATAACCATCATAATAACCATCATAATAACCATCATAATAATAATAACCGTCGTAATAACCATCATAATAACCATCATAATAATAATAACCATCATAATAACGATCAGAATAATAATAATTGTAATAACCATCATAATAACCATCATAATAACCATCATAATAACCATCATAATAACCATCATAATAATAATAACCATCATAATAACCATCATAATAACCATCATAATAACCATCATAATAATAATAACCATCATAATAACCATCAGAATAACCATCATAATAACCATCATAATAAAATAATAACCATCATAATAACCATCAGAATAAAATAATAACCATCATAATAACCATCAGAATAAAATAATAACCATCATTTTGAAGTAAACTTGGGAGTCTCATGCCACGATATGGTGTGTGGTCCTCCCACTACGACCCGGGAAACAGCACAGTTTATTGGGCTACAGATTAAATGACTTCACAGTTTATTGGGCTACAGATTAAATTTATTGGGCTACACAGTTTATTAGACTACAGATTAAATTACTTCACAATTTATTAGGCTACAGATTAAATGACTTCACAGTTTATTAGACTAGAGATTAAATGACTTCACAGTTTATTAGGCTACAGATTAAATTACTTCACAGTTTATTAGACTACAGATTAAATGACTTCACAGTTTATTAGACTACAGATTAAATGACTTGCAGCATGATGAATTTCACAGGGTGGTGAAAGTAGACAGTGATGGTTCTTTCCAATAAATATTGAGGGTCTGATTCTGGTGAGATGATGGTTGATGCTTTGTCATTGCAGTTTCACAAGTAAAACATATTCTGTCTCTTCTCCATAATAATGTCATCATGTGGACTAGCCTCCCTGTATCTGCCTGCTATTGGCTGCGACATGAAAATGTTTAGGTTGCACTACGTCATCACGCACTGATTTTTATCAGACCTGTCTGGTTTCTCTCACCCTCTTTTCTACCCCCAGACCTGTCTGGTTTCTCTCCTCCCTCTCTTTCTACCCCCAGACCTGTCTGGTTTCTCTCACCCTCTTTTCTACCCCCAGACCTGTCTGGTTTCTCTCACCCTCTCTTTCTACCCCCAGACCTGTCTGGTTTCTCTCACCCTCTCTTTCTACCCCCAGACCTGTCTGGTTTCTCTCACCCTCTCTTTCTACCCCCAGACCTGTCTGGTTTCTCACCGTCTCTTTCTACCCCCAGACCTGTCTGGTTTCTCTCACCCTCTCTTTCTACCCCCCAGACCTGTCTGGTTTCTCTCACCCTCTCTTTCTACCCCCCAGACCTGTCTGGTTTCTCACCCTCTCTTTCTACCCCCAGACCTGTCTGGTTTCTCTCACCCTCTCTTTCTACCCCCCAGACCTGTCTGGTTTCTCTCACCCTCTCTTTCTACCCCCCCCCGCCCAGACCTGTCTGGTTTCTCTCACCCTCTCTTTCTACCCCCAGACCTGTCTGGTTTCTCACCCTCTCTTTCTACCCCCAGACCTGTCTGGTTTCTCTCACCCTCTCTTTCTACCCCCCAGACCTGTCTGGTTTCTCTCACCCTCTCTTTCTACCCCCCCAGACCTGTCTGGTTTCTCTCACCCTCTCTTTCTACCCCCAGACCTGTCTGGTTTCTCTCACCCTCTCTTTCTACCCCCAGACCTGTCTGGTTTCTCTCACCCTCTTGTTCCTCTTTCTACTACCCCCCCCCCTCAGACCTGTCTGGTTTCTCCCCACTCTAGAGCTGATGGTCTGTCTGGTTTCTGTCTCTTGGTCACTCCCTCTCTTGTTCTTGCTCTTTCTCTCCACCCTACACTCTTTCTCTTTCTGTCTCTGTCTCTCTCGCTCTGTCTCTCTCGCTCTGTCTCTCTCGCTCTGTCTCTCTCGCTCTGTCTCTCTCGCTCTGTCTCTCTCGCTCTGTCTCTCTCGCTCTGTCTCTCTCGCTCCGTCTCTCTCGCTCCGTCTCTCTCGCTCCGTCTCTCGCTCCGTCTCTCTCGCTCTGTATCGCTCTGTCTCTCTCGCTCTGTCTCTCTCTCTGTCTCTCTCTCTTTCGCTCTGTCTCTCTCGCTCTGTCTCTCTCGCTCTGTCTCTCTCGCTCTGTCTCTCTCGCTCTGTCTCTCTCGCTCTGTCTCTCTCGCTCTGTCTCTCTCGCTCTGTCTCTCTCGCTCTCTCTCTCTGTCTCTCTCTGTCTCTCTCTGTCTCTCTCTGTCTCTCTCTCGCGCTCTGTCTGTCTCTCGCGCTCTGTCTGTCTCTCGCGCTCTGTCTGTCTCTCGCGCTCTGTCTGTCTCTCGCGCTCTGTCTGTCTCTCGCGCTCTGTCTCTCGCTCTCTCTCTCGCTCTGTCTCTCTCGCTCTGTCTCTCTCTGTCTCTCTCTCTCGCTCTGTCTCTCTCTCTCTCTCTCTCTCTCTCTCTCTCTCTCTCTCTCTCTCTGTCTCTCTCTGTCTCTCGCGCTCTGTCTCTCTCTCTCTCTCTCTGTCTCTCTCTCTCTCTCTGTCTCTCTCTCGCTCTGTCTCTCTCTCTCGCTCTGTCTCTCTCTCTCGCTCTGTCTCTCTCTCTCGCTCTGTCTCTCTCTTTGCTCTCTCCCTCCCTCTTCGGTGGCAGGGGTTTCAGCATGTTTCGCTGACATGCTCTAGACAGAGGTTTATTCAGCCGTGTGTGTGACTATTAGAAACCTATTGGTTTGGGCAGTGAATCACTCTGACAAAGACTTTAAAGCTGAAACCAGTTTTGATTTACACCTTGGATTTACTTCCTTCTGTTGATCCTGTTTTCGTCATCATTTCATGAACCCTGGTTGAACTGAGAGGTACAGCGAGACGGCGGCAGAGCCTGTCTGATACACACACACAGCCCAGGTGCTTTTGCTGTAATTGGGTCCTTTCCTCTGTGTCCTGCTGGGTCAGATGAACAGTCTGACAGATCAGACTCCTGCTAAGTGGTCTCCTCTCTCTCTCTCTCTCTCTCTCTCTCTGAATGGAGAGATGATTATGCTAACCAGGAGTGGCTGTGATGATGTCTCTAGGGTGGTGTAGTTCCTCTCTCTCTCTCTCTGTCTCTCTGAATGGAGGGATGATTATGCTAACCAGGAGTGGTTGTGATGATGTCTCTAGGGTTGTGTAGTTCCTCTCTCTCTCTCTGAATGGAGAGATGATTATGCTAACCAGGAGTGGTTTTCATGATATCTCTAGGGTGGTGTAGTTCCTCTCTCTCTCTGAATGGAGAGATGATTATGCTAACCATGGAGTGGCTGTGATGATGTCTCTAGGGTGGTGTAGTTCCTCTCTCTCTCTGAATGGAGAGATGATTATGCTAACCAGGAGTGGTTGTGATGATGTCTCTAGGGTGGTGTAGTTCCTCTCTCTCTCTCTGAATGGAGAGATGATTTTGCTAACCAGGAGTGGCTGTGATGATGTCTCTAGGGTGGTGGTGTTCCTCTCTCTCTCTCTCTCTCTCTCTCTCTGAATGGAGAGATGATTATGCTAACCATGGAGTGGTTTTGATGATATCTCTAGGGTGGTGTAGTTCCTCTCTCTCTGAATGGAGAGATGATTATGCTAACCAGGAGTGGTTGTGATGATGTCTCTAGGGTGGTGTAGTTCCTCTCTGAATGGAGAGATGATTTTGCTAACCAGGAGTGGCTGTGATGATGTCTCTAGGGTGGTGGTGTTCCTCTCTCTCTGAATGGAGAGATGATTATGCTAACCAGGAGTGGTTGTGATGATGTGTAGTTCCTCTAGGGTGGTGGTTGTGATGTTCCTCTCTCTCTCTCTCTCTGAATGGAGAGATGATTATGAACCAGGAGTGGTTGTGATGATTCTCTAGGGTGGTGTAGTTCCTCTCTCTCTCTGAATGGAGAGATGATTGTGCTAACCATGGAGTGGTTTTGATGATGTCTCTAGGGTGGTGTAGTTCCTCTCTCTCTCTCTCTCTCTGAATGGAGAGATGATTATGCTAACCAGGAGTGGTTTTGATGATATCTCTAGGGTGGTGTAGTTCCTCTCTCTCTCTCTCTCTCTGAATGGAGAGATGATTATGCTAACCATGGAGTGGTTTTGATGATGTCTCTAGGGTGGTGTAGTTCCTCTCTCTCTCTCTCTCTCTCTGAAAGGAGAGATGATTATGCTAACCAGGAGTGATTGTGATGATGTCTCTAGGGCAGGGGCAGGGGGTTGGGGGCAGAAGGGTGGCGGGTTGGGAGGCAGGGGGTTGGGGGGCAGAAGGGTGGCGGGTTGGGAGGCAGGGGGTTGGGGGGCAGAAGGGTGGTGGGGTTGGGGGGCAGAGGCAGGGAGGTGGGAGGCAGAGTGGTGGTGGGGTTGGGGGGCAGAGTGGTGATGAGGACTGAGGTACAGGAGGACTGATGAGGACTGAGGTGCAGTAGAACTGATGAGGACTGAGGTGCAGTAGAACTGATGAGGACTGAGGTGCAGTAGAACTGATGAGGACTGAGGTGCAGTAGAACTGACGAGGACTGAGGTACAGGAGGACTGATGAGGACTGAGGTACAGGAGGACTGATGAGGACTGAGGTGCAGTAGAACTGATGAGGACTGAGGTACAGGAGGACTGATGAGGACTGAGGTACAGTAGGACTGAGGTACAGGAGGACTGATGAGGACTGAGGTACAGTAGGACTGAGGTACAGTAGGACTGAGGTGCAGTAGGACTGTTGAGGACTGAGGTACAGGAGGACTGATGAGGACTGAGGTACAGTAGGACTGAGGTACAGTAGGACTGAGGTGCAGTAGGACTGTGTGAGAGCATCACAGAGAAACTACAGAGGTAACCCCTACACCTAAACACTAACCCCTCAACTCATGGCAGAGTGTGAGGACTGATACAGGTAGGATACCCTAATATGTGATGTGTGTAACCCCTCCCTCCAGGAACATGGAGAAACTACAGGTACTTGAAGGAGTGTGAGAGCATCACAGAGAAACTAGAGATCATCCCCCCTCAACTCATGGCAGAGTGTGAGCATCACAGAGAAACTACAGGTACTTGAAGCCTAACCCCTACACCTAAACACTAACCCCTCAACTCATGGCAGAGTGTGAGATCACAGCATCACAGAGAAACTACAGGTACTTGAAGCCTAACCCCTACACCCTAAACACTAACCCCTACCCCTAAACACTAACCCCTCAACTGGCAGAGTGTGAGAGCATCACAGAGAAACTACAGGTACTTCCAGCCAAGCTGGAACTGTAACCCTCCCTCTCTCTAACTCTCTCTCTCTGTCTCTCTCCTGTCTCTCTCTCTCTCTTGAAGCTCTACACTCTCTCTCTCTCTAACCCCTCACTCTCTCTCTCTCTCTCTCTCTCTCTCTCTCAACTCTGTCTCTCAAGCAGCAGATCAGATTGTTCCATTACATTATGCACACACACACACACACCTCTTGTTTGTTGTCAGTGTTCATTGAGTCTCTAACAAGTTAATGTTACTGGGTTTATTCTGAATATTCCACATGGTTCTGTATGAATAACAGGTCCATTCGTGTTCTATTTACAACTATAATGAGGATACTGTATATCATGTTAAATGGTTGCTATGATCCACTGTTATTAAAAGGTATTGTCTCTAGAGAATAGAGTGGAGAGTTACATTCTCAACAATGGAAACGAGTTGGATCACAGTTCTATTTGAATCACAGTTCTATTTGAATTACAGTTCTATTTGAATCACAGTTCTATTTGAATCACAGTTCTATTTGAATTACAGTTCTATTTGAATCACAGTTCTATTTGAATCACAGTTCTATTTGAATCACAGTTCTATTTGAATTACAGTTCTATTTGAATCACAGTTCTATTTGAATCACAGTTCTATTTGAATCACAGTTCTATTTGAATTACAGTTCTATTTGAATCACAGTTCTATTTGAATCACAGTTCTATTTGAATTACAGTTCTATTTGAATCACAGTTCTATTTGAATCACAGTTCTATTTGAATCACAGTTCTGTTGGATCACAGTTCTATTTGAAGCACAGTTCTATTGAAGCACAGTTCTATTTGAATCACAGATCCATTGAATCACAGATCCATTGAATCACAGTTCTATTTTAAGCACAGTTCTATTTGAAGCACAGTATCAGTAGTGGCTGGTCCAGTGGTCTCTGTATTTAAAGCAGGTTGTATCCATTCTATTAACTCTAGCTCTATACCAGACAGTATCAGTAGTGTCTGGTCCAGTGGTCTCTCTATTTAAAGCAGGTTGTATCCATTCTATTAACTCTAGCTCTATACCAGACAGTATCAGTAGTGTCTGGTCCAGTGGTCTCTCTATTTAAAGCAGGTCTCCCACACAGTGATCAGGTTTCAACAGTCAGCTGAGAAATGCCACCAGGCACCAGTTTAGACCTCCTATTTTAGCCCTCTCTCTCCCTCTCTCCCCTCTCCCTTTCTCTCTTGCTCCCTCCCCTTGCTCACTCCCTCTTGCTCTCTCTCCCTCCCCTCTCTCCCCTCCCCCTCTCCCTCCCTCCTCCTCTCCCTCTCGCTTTCTCTCTTGCTCCCTCCCCTTCTCGCTCCCTCAGCCTCTCCTCGCTCCCTCCGCCTCTCGCTCGCTCCTCAGCCTCTCGCTCGCTCCCTCAGCCTCTCGCTCGCTCCCTCAGCCTCTCGCTCGCTCCCTCCGCCTCTCGCTCCCTCCGCCTCTCGCTCGCTCCCTCAGCCTCTCGCTCGCTCCCTCAGCCTCTCGCTCGCTCCCTCAGCCTCTCGCTCGCTCCCTCAGCCTCTCGCTCGCTCCCTCAGCCTCTCGCTCGCTCCCTCCGCCTCTCGCTCGCTCCCTCCGCCTCTCGCTCGCTCCCTCAGCCTCTCGCTCGCTCCCTCAGCCTCCTCGCTCGCTCCTCCGCCTCTCGCTCGCTCCCTCCGCCTCTCGCTCGCTCCCTCAGCCTCACGCTCGCTCCCTCAGCCTCTCGCTCGCTCCTCCCTCAGCCTCCCACGCTCGCTCCCTCCCCCTCTCTCGCTCCCTCCCCTTCTCGCTCCCTCCCCTTCTCGCTCCCTCCCCTTCTCGCTCCCTCCGCCGCTCGCTCGCTCCCTCCGCCTCTCGCTCGCTCCCTCCGCCTCTCGCTCGCTCCCTCCGCCTCTCGCTCGCTCCCTCCGCCTCTCGCTCCCTCCGCCTCTCGCTCCCTCCGCCTCTCGCTCCCTCCCCTTCTCGCTCCCTCCGCCTCTCGCTCCCTCCGCCTCTCGCTCCCTCCGCCTCTCGCTCCCTCCGCCTCTCGCTCCCTCCCTCCGCCTCTCGCTCCTCCCTCAGCCTCTCGCTCGCTCCTCCGCCTCTCGCTCCCTCAGCCTCTCGCTCCCTCAGCCTCTCGCTCCCTCAGCCTCTCGCTCCCTCAGCCTCTCGCTCCTCCGCCTCTCGCTCGCTCCCTCCGCCTCTCGCTCGCTCCCTCAGCCTCTCGCTCGCTCCCTCCGCTCTCGCTCCCAGCCTCTCGCTCGCTCCCTCAGCCTCTCCGCTCCCTCCCTTCTCGCTCCTCAGCCTCTCGCGCCTTCCTCCCTCAGCCTCTCGCTCCCTCCCCTTCAGCCTCCCTCGCTCGCTCCCTCAGCCTCTCCCTCCCTCCGCCTCGCTCCTCAGCCTCTCGCTCCTCCCTCCGCCTCTCGCTCGCTCCCTCAGCCTCAGCCTCCGCTCCGCCTCTCTCCCTCCGCCTCACGCTCGCTCCCTCAGCCTCTGCTCGCTCCCTCCCTTCTCGCTCCCTCAGCCTCACGCTCCCTCCCCTCAGCCTTCGCCTCTCGCTCCCTCCCTCTCTCGCTCCCTCCGCCTCTCGCTCCCTCCGCCGCTCCCTCCGCCTCTCGCTCCTCAGCCTCTCGCTCCAGCCTCTCGCTCCCTCCGCCTCTCGCTCCCCCTCCGCCTCTCGCTCCTCAGCCTCTCGCTCGCTCCTCAGCCTCTCGCTCGCTCCCTCAGCCTCAGCCTCTCGCTCGCTCCCTCAGCCTCTCGCTCCTCCCTCAGCCTCTCGCTCGCTCCCTCAGCCTCTCGCTCGCTCCCACTCAGCCTCTCGCTCGCTCCTCAGCCTCACGCTCGCTCCCTCAGCCTCTCGCTCGCTCCCTCCCTCCAGCCTCAGCCTCGCTCGCTCCCTCAGCCTCGCTCGCTCCTCCCCTCTCGCTCCCTCCCTTCTCGCTCCCTCCCCTTCTCGCTCCCTCCCCTCTCGCTCCCTCCCCTCCGCCCTCCCCTCTCGCTCCTCAGCCTCTCGCTCCCTCCGCCTCTCGCTCCCTCAGCCTCTCGCTCGCTCCCTCAGCCTCTCGCTCGCTCCTCAGCCTCTCGCTCGCTCCCTCAGCCTCTCGCTCGCTCCCTCCCTCAGCCTCTCGCGCTCCCTCAGCCTCTCGCTCGCTCCCTCAGCCTCTCGCTCCCTCCCCTCTCGCTCCCCTCAGCCTCTCGCTCCCTCCCTTCGCCTCAGCTCCTCCCTCCCACTCAGCCTCTCGCTCCCTCAGCCTCTCGCTCGCTCCCTCCGCCTTCTCGCTCCCTCAGCCTCTCGCTCCTCCCTCCGCCTCTCCCTCAGCCTCTCGCTCCCTCAGCCTCTCCCTCCCTCAGCCTCTCGCTCGCTCCCTCCCCTCTCGCTCGCTCCCTCCGCCTCTCGCTCCCCTCCCTCAGCCTCCGCTCCCTCAGCCTCTCCCTCCCTCAGCCTCCCCTTCTCGCTCCCTCAGCCTCTCGCTCGCTCCCTCAGCCTCTCGCTCCCTCCGCCTCTACCTCCCTCGCCTCTGCTCCCTCAGCCTCTCGCCTCTCGCTCCCTCAGCCTCTCGCTCGCTCCTCCGCCTCTGCGCCCTCAACCTCTGCTCCCACTCAGCCTCTCGCTCCTCAGCTCCCCTCAGCCTCTCGCTCGCTCCCTCCCCTCTCGCTCCCTCCCCTTCTCGCTCCCTCCCCTTCTCCCTCCCTCCCGCTCTCGCTCCCTCCGCCTCCCGCTCGCTCCGCTGCGCTCCCTCAGCCTCTCGCTCGCTCCCTCCGCCTCTCTCCCCCTCCCCTTCGCTCCTCAGCCTCTCGCTCCCTCCGCTCTCACCTCCCTCAGCCTCTCGCTCCTCAGCCTCTCGCTCCTCAGCCTTCTCGCTCCCTCCCCTCCGCTCCCTCCCCTTCCTCCCCTTCTCGCTCCCTCAGCCTCCCGCTCCTCCGCCTCTCCTCCCTCAGCCTCTCACTCCCTCAGCCTTCTCGCTCCTCAGCCTCTCGCTCCCTCCGCCTCTCGCTCCCTCCGCCTCTCGCTCCCGCCTCCGCCCTCCGCCTCTCGCTCCCTCAGCCTCTCGCTCCTCCGCCTCTCGCTCCCTCAGCCTCTCGCTCGCTCCCTCCGCCTCTCGCTCGCTCCCCTTTCGTTCTCTCTCCCCCTGTTCTCTCCCCTCCATATTCTCTCAAGCTAATAAACGTTCTAAATTAGCGACTAATATACATTATTGTCTCTTATCTGTAGGCTGAGGTGAAAGTTATAGTTATTTACAACATTATGGCAGTATCTAACTTCATATTTCCAATCTCTTTAGACAGCTGAGGTGAATTTAAAACGTTATTATATCAGTAATCTAACTCCATAATCTCTGTGTCTTTAGGCTGCTGAGGTGAAGAACAAGGGACCTGGAGGATAGGATGGAGGGTCTTCAGGCCGACATCGAGGACAGCCAGTCCAAGCAGGGCAACATGAAGGGAGAGCTGAAGAAGTTCATGGACGTCCTGGATGGGAAGATTGATGAGCTGCACGAGTTCAGGCAGGGCCTGTCCAAACTAGGGGTGGATAACTGAGGGAGGAAGAGACAGAGGAGAGGAGAGAGGGATGGAGGATGACCGGTTAGAGATGGAGGTTTTAGAAATACCTTCAGGACAGGACTTTGTGGCGCCACGCCCCAAAGTGGAGACCACACTGAACCAATCAGCTGTAAACACACTACACAGTACAGAGAGGGAGGGGGGGTTGGGAGAGGCCAGGGCAGGCAGGGGATCACCTGATGGTTCCATCTGGTGTATCAGTCAGTCAGTGTTCTGGAACTAGAACCTACAGTCTTCTCTCTGGTTACTGCTCTGTCTCTGTGGGGGGAGACAGGTTCCAGTTCTAGAACAGGTGACAGGTTCTATAGTTCTGTCTGTTGTTTCTACAGGCTGAACTAAGAGGGAAGAAAGGCTTTAAAAAGGGCTACATGTATTTAAACTACAGCTAATGCAGTACAACAACAGATACGTAATGATCCCACACTATCCTACTGGTCTCTTTATGACGTGAGGGAAATATAGAAGAGATATATACTTTTTAACACTTGTCTTTATATTGTTGCTTCATGTCGATCTCAGGTGTGTTTAAAGACAGTTTGTTACTTGTTAGTTAATATGTGAATACATGACACGGCGGTGTCATCAAGTGCCTCAGGAGAACCGGCCAAACTAGACGGATGATGACCATGCATCACCATAGTAACGCACTAATTAAATATTGCTATGAAAATTAAACATGCTTAAACCATTATTTAAGGACTCCTAGTAGTGTGACAACCACAACAGGACAACCACCACAACAACAACAGCCACCACAACAATGACAACAACAACACACACGACGACAACAACAGGACGACATCAACAGGACAATAACATCAACAACATGAAGACAACAACACGACGACATCAACAGGACAATAACATCAACAACATGACGACGACGACAACAACAACAGGACAAAATGAGAAGAGGAGAAAAAAGGAGAAAAATCTTGTTTGAAAAAAGTAGTTCTGTTGATGACGTCATAATGACGATGACGTCATCATGACGAGACCGTGAAAAGGGAATGAACAGATGTTTGGTTCAATAACAGAAGTTTCAAGGGTTTCGGGAAAACATTAACGTTTCGAATCTGCAGCACTGTAATGTAATGCGCATAAGAAATGAAGACGAGGCTCCTTTTTAGAAATGTGAATAGATGAAACCAGGACTTTATAGTCCGAGGAGGCAGAGAAACCCTAAACTATGCTAGATAACCCATTTGTAACGAGTGCAATGTTTAATGAGGATTTCGCATGTGTGTATTACTTCTTTCTGTCAGAATATTTCTTTCTGTCAGTTTTCTAGAACAAAAGTATGAAGTATGTCTTTAAAATCTGTTGTTCACATAGGATATGTGCTTCCTCCACTACTTTGGTCTGTTTGTTTTATTAGTCTGGTCCGTGGGGATATTTTAGGGGGGACTTGGTTGTTGCTGCTGGCTGGGTGAACTATAAACTAGGAACTATGGGGAAGAATACTTTATGAAAACAACACATGATCTGGGCCTTTAAATCAACCCTGTCAGATCTCTTTAGTTTGACTTATTCTGCTGATTTTCTTTGTGTTTGTGCCTCTCCCATTAAGTCTCTCTCTCTATGGAAGTGGCCCCAGTATATATGACAACATTACCTTCATGTGTGGATGTTTCTCTACAGATATATTCTATGTACCAATTTTTATATAATATTTTGGGAGCGGTATGGTGTGATGATATTATATTATATATATTATTATTATTATTATTAAATATTATATATTATATAGTCCCTCCGTTTAAAAACTAAACGCACCCAGAAGTCTGCCTTTTACAGAACGCAGTCATGATCAATTATATTTGAATATTGTACTACAGACACGTCTTGTTGTGGGACATCTGTGAGTAACACCATGATACAAGTGGATAGATTTCTATCACTTGTTTTGAGAAATGTTTTCACAAGATGGGAGTGTGTCTACGGACGGACTATATAACTTTCCCCTGTTCCTCGTGTAACCATGACATCCTCTGTGTGTACAGACTTCCAATAGGCTGAACCTGATCCATATAGCACCTTCTCCTTCCTGTCAATCAAAATGACTCCACTTCTGTGACTCCTGGTCAATATTGTACCGTATGGAATTGACAGTTGTTAAAAGTTTAAAAGTTGTTAAAAGTTTAATTACAAATATGTGGTCTGTGACTCTTCTGTCTCCATGCTGAAGCATATTGTTTACGCACTGAAGCATCATGCTGTGTCATCTGGTCATTGTGAAACTAGCCTGATCCCAGATCTGTTTTGTGGTCAGTGTTTCTTCTCTCTCCATACATTTCAACAAGGCCCTGAAGCATCATGCTGTGTCATCTGGTCATTGTGAGCTAGCCTTAGTGTTTCTTCTCTCTCCATACGCCCTGAAGCATCATGCTGTGTCATCTGGTCATTGTGAAGCTAGCCTGATCCCAGATCTGTTTTGTGGTCAGTGTTTCTTCTCTCTCCATACATTTCAACAAGGCCCTGAAGCATCATGCTGTGTCATCTGGTCATTGTGAAGCTAGCCTGATCCCAGATCTGTTTTGTGGTCAGTGTTTATTCTCTCTCCATACATTTCAACAAGGCCCTGAAGCATCATGCTGTGTCATCTGGTCATTGTGAAGCTAGCCTGATCCCAGATCTGTTTTGTGGTCAGTGTTTCTTCTCTCTCCATACATTTCAACAAGGCCCTGAAGCATCATGCTGTGTCATCTGGTCATTGTGAAGCTGGCCTGATCCCAGATCTGTTTTGTGGTCAGTGTTTATTCTCTCTCCATACATTTCAACAAGGCCCTGAAGCATCATGCTGTGTCATCTGGTCATTATGAAGCTAGCCTGATCCCAGATCTGTTTTGTGGTCAGTGTTTATTCTCTCTTCATACATTTCAACAAGCGCTGAAGCATATTGTTTACTTAATAAGTTCGAGGAGGAGTGCACGGTATACGACACAAACGCGGAGTGCCTGGATACAGCCATGTATTGGTCATATATCACAAACCCCCTTATTGCTATTATTTATTATTATTGATTATTATTTCACCTTTATTTAACCAGGAAAGCCATATAAAGGTAGGGCCAGTTGAGAACAAGTTCTCATTTACAACAATGACATGGCCAAGATAAAGCAAAGCAGTGCGACACAAACAACAACACAGAGTTACACATGGAGTAAATAAACATACAGTCAATAACACAATAGAAAAGTATATATTCAGTGTGCAAATGAGGTAAGATAAAGGAGGTAAAGGCAATAAATAGGCCATGGTGGCGAAGTAAATGGCAATGTAGCAATTAAACACTGGAGTGATATATGTGCAGAATGTGTAGAGATACTGGGGTGCAAAGGATCAAAAAAATAAAAACAATACAGGGATGAGGTAGTTGGGTGGGCTATTTACAGATGGGCTATGTACAGGTGCAATGATCTGTAAGCTGCTCTGACAAGCTGGTGCTTAAAGTTAGTGAGGGAGATATGAGTCTCCAGCTTCAGTGATTTCTGCTATTCGTTCCAGTCATTGGCAGCAGAGAACTGGAAGGAAAGGCGGCAAACGAGGAATTGGCTTTGGGGATGACCAGTGAAATATACCTGCTGGGTGCGCATGCTACGGATGGGTGCTGCTATGGTGACTAGTGAGCTGAGATAAGGCAGGGCTTTACCTAGCAAAGACTTATAGATGACCTGGAACCAGTGGGTTTGGTGACGAATATGATGCGAGGCCAGCCAATGAGAGCATACAGGTCGCAGTGGTGGGTAGTATATGGGGCTTTGGTGACAAAACGGATGGCACTGTAATAGACTGCATCCAATTTGCTGAGTAGAGTGTTGGAGGCTATTTTGTAAATGACATCGCCAAAGTCGAGGATCGGTAGGACAGTCAGTTTTACGAGGGTATGTTTGGCAGCATGAGTGAAGGATGCTTTGATGTGGAATAGGAAGCCGATTCTAGATTTAATTTTGGATTGGAGATGCTTGTCCGTACACATCACGGACAAACTGAATTGGTCCACCCACACAGACAGCATTTCTTCAGAAGGCGCAGCAGCCTTCAGAGGCTGAAGAACTTTGGGTTGTCACCAAAGCACTCACAAACTGACAGATGCACAATCGAGGATCCTGTCGGGCTGTATCACCGCCTGGTACGGCAACTGCTCTGCCCACAACCGTAAGGCTCTCCAGAGGGTAGTGAGGTGTTCTAGCATCACCAGGGGCAAACTACCTGCCCTCCAGGACACCTACACCACCCGATGTCACAGGAAGGCCAAAAGATCATCAAGGACATCAACCACCCGAGCCACTGCCTGTTCACATCCCGCTATCATCCAAGATCAGGCGAGAGTGGCTCAGTACAGGTGCATCAAAGCAGGGACCCGAGAGACTGAAAAACAGCTCTGAAAAACAGCTTCTATCTCCAGCCACTTTAATAATGGGATTGATTGCCATCAGACTGTAATAAACAGCCACGTTTATAAATACATGTATCACTACATTACTCATCTGATATGTATATACTGTACTCTAACATCTACTGCATCTTGCAACTCCAGCCACTTGCCTTTATAATAATTTGTTTAATCTCATATGTATATACTGTACTCTATATCATCTACTGCATCTTGCCTTCTTTATGAAATACATGTATCACTAGCCACTTTGTTTACATACCCTACATTACTCATCTCATATGTATATACTGTACTCTATATCATCTACTGCATCTTGCCTTCTTTATGAAATACATGTATCACTAGCCACTTTGTTTACATACCCTACATTACTCATCTCATATGTATATACTGTACTCGATACCATCTACTGTATATTGCCTATGCCAGTTATACCATCACTCATTCATATAATATAGATTATGTACATATTCTTTATCCCTTTACACTTGTGTGTATAAGGTAGTAGTTGTGAAACTGTTAGGTTAGATTACTTGTTGGATATTACTGCATTGTCGGAACTAGAAGCACAAGCATTTCGCTACACTCGAATTAACATATGTGTATGTGACAAATAAAATTGGATTTGATTTGAGTGAGTCTTAAATGTGAGCCTGGAAGGAGAGTTTACAGTCTAACCAGACACCAAGGTATTTGTAGATGTCCACATATTCTAAGTCAGAACCGTCCAGAGTAGTGATGCTGGACGGGCGGGCAGAGTGCAGGCAGTGATCGGTTGAATAGCATGCATTTAGTTTTACTTGTATTTATGAGCAGTTGGAGGCCACGGAAGGAGAGTTGTATGGCGTTGAAGCTTGCCTGGAGGGTTGTTAACACTGTGTCCAAAGAAGGGCCAGAAGTATTCAGAATGGTGTCGTCTGCGTAGAGGTGGATCAGAGACTCACCAGCAGCAAGAGCGACATCATTGATGTATACAGAGAAGAGAGTTGACCTGAGAATTGAACCCTGTGGCCCCATAGAGACTGCCAGAGGTCCAGACAACAGACCCTCCGATTTGACACACTGAACTGTCTGAAAAGTAGTTGGTGAACCAGGCAAGGCAGTCATTTGAGAAACCAAGGCTGTTGAGTCTGCCGATAAGAATGTGGTGATTGACAGAGTCGAAAGCCTTGGCCAGGTCGATGAATACAGCTGCACAGTATTGTCTCTTGTCGATGGAGGTTATATCGTTTAGGACCTTGAGCGTGGCGCAGCAGCTTTCCAATCTTTGAAGATCTCCGACGATACGAAAGAGAGGTTGAACAGGCTATAAACTGGTTACCAATGTAATTAGAGCAGTAAAAATACATGTTTTGTCATACCCATGGTATATGGTTATATACCACGGCTGTCAGCCAATCAGCATTCAGGGTTCGACCCACCGAGTTTATAAAGACGAACTAATCATTCTGTGTCATCTGGTCATTGTGAAGCTAGCCTGATCCCAGATCTGTTTGTGTTGTCTTGCAAACTGATCAACTCTGAAATCTAACCAGCTAGTGTAGGTTTCTCCAACTCTGGTCTT
>NW_025750149.1:0-20561 GCF_021184085.1 Oncorhynchus gorbuscha | reverse complement strand
CCTAGTAAACAACTGTACCTCTACCTTAACCTAGTAAACAACTGTACCTCTACCTTAACCTAGTAAACAACTGTACCTCTAGCTTAACCTAGTAAACAACTGTACCTCTAAAAACTAACCTAGTAAACAACTGTACCTCTACCTTAACCTAGTAAACAACTGTACCTCTACCTTAACCTAGTAAACAACTGTACCTCTACCTTAACCTAGTAAACAACTGTACCTCTAGCTTAACCTAGTAAACAACTGCCTCTGTAACCTCTACCTCTGCATAACCCTAGTAAACAACTGTACCTCTACCTTAACCTAGTAAACAGCTGTACCTCTACCTTAACCTAGTAAACAACTGTACCTCTACCTTAACCTAGTAAACAACTGTACCTCTAGCTTAACCTAGTAAACAACTGTACTTCTAGCTTAACCTAGTAAACAACTGTACCTCTAGCTTAACCTAGTAAACAACTGTACCTCTACCTTAACCTAGTAAACAACCGTACCTCTAGCTTAACCTAGTAAACAACTGTACCTCTAGCTTAACCTAGTACCTCTACCTTAACCTAGTAAACAACTGTACCTCTACCTTAACCTAGTAAACAACTGTACCTCTAGCTTAACCTAGTAAACAACTGTACCTCTAGCTTAACCTAGTAAACAACTGTACCTCTAGCTTAACCTAGTAAACAACTGTACCTCTACCTTAACCTAGTAAACAACTGTACCTCTACCTTAACCTAGTAAACAACTGTACCTCTACCTTAACCTAGTAAACAACTGTACCTCTACCTTAACCTAGTAAACAACTGTACCTCTACCTTAACCTAGTAAACAGCTTAACCTAGTAAACAACTGTACCTCTACCTTAACCTAGTAAACAACTGTACCTCTACCTTAACCTAGTAAACAACCTCTACCTTAACCTAGTAAACAACTGTACCTCTACCTTAACCTAGTAAACAACTGTACTGTAACCTAGTAAACAACTGTACCTCTACCTTAACCTAGTAAACAACTGTACCTCTACCTTAACCTAGTAAACAACTGTACCTCTACCTTAACCTAGTAAACAACTGTACCTCTACCTTAACCTAGCAAACAACTGTACCTCTACCTTAACCTAGTAAACAACTGTAACCTAGTACCTCTACCTTAACCTAGTAAACAACTGTACTCTACAACCTAGTAAACAACTGTACTCTACCTTAACCTAGTAAACAACTGTACCTCTACCTTAACCTAGTAAACAACTGTACCTCTACCTTAACCTAGTAAACAACTGTACCTCTACCTTAACCTAGTAAACAACTGTACCTCTACCTTAACCTAGTAAACAACTGTACCTTAACCTAGTAAACAACTGTACCTCTACCTTAACCTAGTAAACAACTGTACCTCTACCTTAACCTAGTAAACAACTGTACCTCTAGCTTAACCTAGTAAACAACTGTACCTCTACCTTAACCTAGTAAACAACTGTAAACCTCTACTCTTAACCTAGTAAACAACTGTACCTCTACCTTAACCTAGTAAACAACTACCCTCCTTAACCTAGTAAACAACTGTACCTCTACCTTAACCTAGTAAACAACTGTACCTCTACCTTAACCTAGTAAACAACTGTACCTCTAGCTTAACCTAGTAAACAACTGTACCTCTACCTTAACCTAGTAAACAACTGTACCTCTACCTTAACCTAGTAAACCTGTACCTTTACCTTAACCTAGTAAACAACTGTACCTCTACCTTAACCTAGTAAACAACTGTACCTCTAGCTTAACCTAGTAAACAACTGTACTCTACCTTAACCTAGTAAACAACTGTAAACAACTGTACCTCTACCTTAACCTAGTAAACAACTGTACCTCTAGCTTAACCTAGTAAACAACTGTACCTCTAGCTTAACCTAGTAAACAACTGTACCTCTAGCTTAACCTAGTAAACAACTGTACCTCTAGCTTAACCTAGTAAACAACTGTACCTCTACCTTAACCTAGTAAACAACTGTACCTCTACCTTAACCTAGTAAACAAGTAAACAACCTGTACCTCTACCTTAACCTAGTAAACAACTGTACCTCTACCTTAACCTAGTAAACAACTGTACCTCTAGCTTAACCTAGTAAACAACTGTACCTCTAGCTTAACCTAGTAAACAACTGTACCTCTACCTTAACCTAGTAAACAACTGTACCTCTACCTTAACCTAGTAAACAACTGTACCTCTACCTTAACCTAGTACCTAACCTAGTAAACAACTGTACCTTAACCTAGTAAAACAACTGTACCTCTACCTTAACCTAGTAAACAACTGTACCTCTACCTTAACCTAGTAAACAACTGTACCTCTACCTTAACCTAGTAAACAACTGTACCTCTACCTTAACCTAGTAAACAACTGTACCTCTACCTTAACCTAGTACATCTACCTTAACCTAGTAAACAACTGTACCTCTACCTTAACCTAGTACCTCTACCTTAACCTAGTAAACAACTGTACCTCTACCTTAACCTAGTAAACAACTGTACCTCTACCTTAACCTAGTAAACAACTGTACCTCTACCTTAACCTAGTAAACAACTGTACCTCTACCTTAACCTAGTAAACAACTGTACCTCTAGCTTAACCTAGTAAACAACTGTACCTCTACCTTAACCTAGTAAACAACTGTACCTCTACCTTAACCTAGCTTAACCTAGTAAACAACTGTACCTCTACCTTAACCTAGTAAACAACTGTACCTCTACCTTAACCTAGTAAACAACTGTACCTCTACCTTAACCTAGTAAACAACTGTACCTCTACCTTAACCTAGTAAACAACTGTACCTCTACCTTAACCTAGTAAACAACTGTACCTCTACCTTAACCTAGTAAACAACTGTACCTCTACCTTAACCTAGTAAACAACTGTACCTCTAGCTTAACCTAGTAAACAACTGTACCTCTACCTTAACCTAGTAAACAACTGTACCTCTACCTTAACCTAGTAAACAACTCTACCTTAACCTAGTAAACAACTGTACCTCTACCTTAACCTTAACCTAGTAAACAACTGTACCTCTACCTTAACCTAGTAAACAACTGTACCTAACCTAGAACCTCTACTTAACCTAGTAAACAACTGTACCTCTAGCTTAACCTAGTAAACAACTGTACCTCTACCTTAACCTAGTAAACAACTGTACCTCTACCTTAACCTAGTAAACAACTGTACCTCTACCTTAACCTAGTAAACAACTGTAACCTAGTAAACAACTGTCTACCTTAACCTAGTAAACAACTGTACCTCTACCTTAACCTAGTAAACAACTGTACCTCTACCTAACCTAGTAAACAACTGTACCTCTACCTTAACCTAGTAAACAACTGTACCTCTACCTTAACCTAGTAAACAACTGTACCTCTACCTTAACCTAGTAAACAACTGTACCTCTACCTTAACCTAGTAAACAACTACCTTAACCTAGTAAACAACTGTACCTCTACCTTAACCTAGTAAACAAACTCTACCTTAACCTAGTAAACAAGTACCTCTTAACCTAGTAAACAACTGTACCTCTACCTTAACCTAGTAAACAACTGTACCTCTACCTTAACCTAGTAAACAACTGTACCTCTACCTTAACCTAGTAAACAACTGTACCTCTACCTTAACCTAGTAAACAACTGTACCTCTACCTTAACCTAGTAAACAACTGTACCTCTACCTTAACCTAGTAAACAACTGTACCTCTACCTTAACCTAGTAAACAACTGTACTCTACCTTAACCTAGTAAACAACTGTACCTCTAACCTAAACAACTGTACCTCTACCTTAACCTAGTAAACAACTGTACCTCTACCTTAACCTAGTAAACAACTGTACCTCTACCTTAACCTAGTAAACAACTGTACCTCTACCTTAACCTAGTAAACAACTGTACCTCTAGCTTAACCTAGTAAACAACTGTACCTCTACCTTAACCTAGTAAACAACTGTACCTCTACCTTAACCTAGTAAACAACTGTACCTCTACCTTAACCTAGTAAACAACTGTACCTCTACCTTAACCTAGTAAACAACTGTACCTCTACCTTAACCTAGTACCTCTACCTTAACCTAGTAAACAACTGTACCTCTACCTTAACCTAGTAAACAACTGTACCTCTACCTTAACCTAGTAAACAACTGTACCTCTACCTTAACCTAGTAAACAACTGTACCTCTAACCTAGTAAACCTCTACCTTAACCTAGTAAACAACTGTACCTCTACCTTAACCTAGTAAACAACTGTACCTTAACCTAGTAAACAACTGTACCTCTACCTTAACCTAGTAAACAACTGTACCTCTAGCTTAACCTAGTAAACAACTGTACCTCTACCTTAACCTAGTAAACAACTGTACCTCTACCTTAACCTAGTAAACAACTGTACCTCTAACCTAGTTAACTGTACCTCTACCTTAACCTAGTAAACAACTGTACCTCTACACCTAGTAACCTAGTAAACAACTGTACCTCTACCTTAACCTAGTAAACAACTGTACCTCTAGCTTAACCTAGTAAACAACTGTACCTCTAGCTTAACCTAGTAAACAACTGTACCTCTACCTTAACCTAGTAAACAACTGTACCTAACCTACCCTTAACCTAGTAAACAACTGTACCTCTACCTTAACCTAGTAAACAACTAGTAACCTAGTAAACAACTACCTCTACCTTAACCTAGTAAACAACTGTACCTCTACCTTAACCTAGTAAACAACTGTACCTCTACCTTAACCTAGTAAACAACTGTACCTCTACCTTAACCTAGTAAACAACTGTACCTCTAGCTTAACCTAGTAAACAACTGTACCTCTAGCTTAACCTAGTAAACAACTGTACCTCTACCTTAACCTAGTAAACAACTGTACCTCTACCTTAACCTAGTAAACAACTGTACCTCTACCTTAACCTAGTAAACAACTGTACCTCTTAACCTAGTAAACCTAGTAAACTAGTAAACCTCTACCTTAACCTAGTAAACAACTGTACCTCTACCTTAACCTAGTAAACAACTGTACCTCTACCTTAACCTAGTAAACAACTGTACCTCTACCTTAACCTAGTAAACAACTGTACCTCTAGCTTAACCTAGTAAACAACTGTACCTCTACCTTAACCTAGTAAACAACTGTACCTAACCTAGTAAACAACTCTACCTTAACCTAGTAAACAACTGTACCTCTAGCTTAACCTAGTACCTTAACCTAGTAAACAACTGTACCTCTACCTTAACCTAGTAAACAACTGTACCTCTACCTTAACCTAGTAAACAACTGTACCTCTACCTTAACCTAGTAAACAACTGTACCTCTACCTTAACCTAGTAAACAACTGTACCTCTACCTTAACCTAGTAAACTAGTAAACTGTACCTCTAGCTTAACCTAGTAAACAACTGTACCTCTACCTTAACCTAGTAAACAACTGTACCTAGTAAACAACTGTACTCTTAACCTAGTAAACAACTGTACCTCTACCTTAACCTAGTAAACAACTGTACCTCTACCTTAACCTAGTAAACAACTGTACCTCTACCTTAACCTAGTAAACAACTGTACCTCTACCTTAACCTAGTAAACAACTGTACCTCTAGCTTAACCTAGTAAACAACTGTACCTCTACCTTAACCTAGTAAACAACTGTACCTCTACCTTAACCTAGTAAACAACTGTACCTCTACCTTAACCTAGTAAACAACTGTACCTCTACCTTAAACCTAGTAAACAACTGTACCTCTACCTTAACCTAGTAAACAACTGTACCTCTACCTTAACCTAAACAACTGTACCTCTAGCTTAACCTAGTAAACAACTGTACCTCTACCTTAACCTAGCTTAACCTAGTAAACAACTGTACCTCTACCTTAACCTAGTACCTCTACCTTAACCTAGTAAACAACTGTACCTAACCTAGTACCTACCTTAACCTAGTAAACAAAACTTAACCTGTACCTCTACCTTAACCTAGTAAACAACTGTACCTCTACCTTAACCTAGTAAACAACTGTACCTCTACCTTAACCTAGTAAACAACTGTACCTCTACCTTAACCTAGTAAACAACTGTACCTCTACCTTAACCTAGTAAACAACTGTACCTCTACCTTAACCTAGTAAACAACTGTACCTCTACCTTAACCTAGTAAACAACTGTACCTCTACCTTAACCTAGTAAACAACTGTACCTCTAACCTAGTAAACAAGTAAACAACTGTACCTCTACCTTAACCTAGTAAACAACTGTACCTCTACCTTAACCTAGTAAACAACTGTACCTCTACCTTAACCTAGTAAACAACTGTACCTCTACCTTAACCTAGTAAACAACTGTACCTAACCTACCTCTTAACCTAGTAAACAACTGTACCTCTACCTTAACCTAGTAAACAACTGTACCTCTACCTTAACCTAGTAAACAACTGTACCTCTACCTTAACCTAGTAAACAACTGTACCTCTACCTTAACCTAGTAAACAACTGTACCTCTACCTTAACCTAGTAAACAACTGTACCTCTACCTTAACCTAGTAAACAACTGTACCTCTACCTTAACCTAGTAAACAACTGTACCTCTACCTTAACCTAGTAAACAACTGTACCTAGTAAACTCTAGTACCTCTAACCTAGTAAACAACTGTACCTCTACCTTAACCTAGTAAACAACTGTACCTCTACCTTAACCTAGTAAACAACTGTACCTCTACCTTAACCTAGTAAACAACTGTACCTCTACCTTAACCTAGTAAACAACTGTACCTCTACCTTAACCTAGTAAACAACTGTACCTCTACCTTAACCTAGTAAACAACTGTACCTCTACCTTAACCTAGTAAACAACTGTACCTCTACCTTAACCTAGTAAACAACTGTACCTCTACCTTAACCTAGTAAACAACTGTACCTCTACCTTAACCTAGTAAACAACTGTACCTCTACCTTAACCTAGTAAACAACTGTACCTCTACCTTAACCTAGTAAACAACTGTACCTCTACCTTAACCTAGTAAACTGTACCTCTAACTAGTAAACAACTGTACCTCTACCTTAACCTAGTAAACAACTCTACCTTAACCTAGTAAACAACTGTACCTCTACCTTAAACAACTGTACCTCTAGCTTAACCTAGTAAACAACTGTACCTCTACCTTAACCTAGTAAACAACTGTACCTCTAGCTTAACCTAGTAAACAACTGTACCTCTACCTTAACCTAGTAAACAACTGTACCTCTACCTTAACCTAGTAAACAACTGTACCTCTACCTTAACCTAGTAAACAACTGTACCTCTACCTTAACCTAGTAAACAACTGTACCTCTACCTTAACCTAGTAAACAACTGTACCTCTCTTAACCTAAACAACTGTAAGCTTAACCTAGTAAACAACTGTACCTCTACCTTAACCTAGTAAACAACTGTACCTCTACCTTAACCTAGTAAACAACTGTACCTCTAGTACCTCTACCTTAACCTAGTAAACAACTGTACCTCTACCTTAACCTAGTAAACAACTGTACCTCTACCTTAACCTAGTAAACAACTCTAGCTCTAACCTAACCTAGTAAACAACTGTACCTCTACCTTAACCTAGTAAACAACTGTACCTCTAGCTTAACCTAGTAAACAACTGTACCTCTACCTTAACCTAGTAAACAACTGTACCTCTACCTTAACCTAGTAAACAACTGTACCTCTAGCTTAACCTAGTAAACAACTGTACCTCTAGCTTAACCTAGTAAACAACTGTACCTCTAGCTTAACCTAGTAAACAACTGTACCTCTACCTTAACCTAGTAAACAACTGTACCTCTACCTTAACCTAGTAAACAACTGTACCTCTACCTTAACCTAGTAAACAACTGTACCTCTACCTTAACCTAGTAAACAACTGTACCTCTACCTTAACCTAGTAAACAACTGTACCTCTACCTTAACCTAGTAAACAACTGTACCTCTACCTTAACCTAGTAAACAACTGTACCTCTACCATAACCTAGTAAACAACTGTACCTCTACCTTAACCTAGTAAAACACTGTACCTCTACCTTAACCTAGTAAACAACTGCACCTCTACCTTAACCTAGTAAACAACTGTACCTCTACCTTAACCTAGTAAACAACTGTACCTCTACCTTAACCTAGTAAACAACTGTACCTCTACCTTAACCTAGTAAACAACTGTAACTTAACCTAGTAAACAACTGTACCTCTACCTTAACCTAGTAAACAACTGTACCTCTACCTTAACCTAGTAAACAACTGTACCTCTACCTTAACCTAGTAAACAACTGTACCTCTACCTTAACCTAGTAAACAACTGTACCTCTACCTCTAGTACTCTTAACCTAGTAAACAACTGTACCTCTACCTTAACCTAGTAAACAACTGTACCTCTACCTTAACCTAGTAAACAACTGTACCTCTACCTTAACCTAGTAAACAACTGTACCTCTACCTTAACCTAGTAAACAACTGTACCTCTACCTTAACCTAGTAAACAACTGTACCTCTACCTTAACCTAGTAAACAACCTTCTACCTTAACCTAGTAAACAACTGTACCTCTACTTAACCTAGTAAACAACTGTACCTCTAGCTTAACCTAGTAAACAACTGTACCTCTACCTTAACCTAGTAAACAACTGTACTCTCTAACCTAGTAACTACCTTAACCTAGTAAACAACTGTACCTCTAGCTTAACCTAGTAAACAACTGTACCTCTAGCTTAACCTAGTAAACAACTGTACCTCTAGCTTAACCTAGTAAACAACTGTACCTCTAACCTAACCTAGTAAACAACTGTACCTCTAGCTTAAGTAAACTTAACCTAGTAAACAACTCTACCTTAACCTAGTAAACAACTGTACCTCTACCTTAACCTAGTAAACAACTGTACCTCTACCTTAACCTAGTAAACAACTGTACCTCTACCTTAACCTAAGTAAACAACTGTACCTCTACCTTAACCTAGTAAACAACTGTACCTCTACCTTAACCTAGTAAACAACTGTACCTCTAGCTTAACCTAGTAAACAACTGTACCTCTACCTTAACCTAGTAAACAACTGTACCTCTACCTTAACCTAGTAAACAACTGTACCTCTAGCTTAACCTAGTAAACAACTGTACCTCTAGCTTAACCTAGTACCTCTACCTTAACCTAGTAAACAACTGTACCTCTACCTTAACCTAGTAAACAACTGTACCTCTACCTTAACCTAGTAAACAACTGTACCTCTACCTTAACCTAGTAAACAACTGTACCTCTACCTTAACCTAGTAAACAACTGTACCTCTACCTTAACCTAGTAAACAACTGTACCTCTACCTTAACCTAGTACCTCTACCTTAACCTAGTAAACAACTGTACCTCTACCTTAACCTAGTAAACAACTGTACCTCTACCTTAACCTAGTACCTCTACCTTAACCTAGTAAACAACTGTACCTCTACCTTAACCTAGTAAACAACTGTACCTCTACCTTAACCTAGTAAACAACTGTACCTCTACCTTAACCTAGTAAACAACTGTACCTCTACCTTAACCTAGTACCTCTACCTTAACCTAGTAAACAACTGTACCTCTACCTTAACCTAGTAAACAACTGTACCTCTACCTTAACCTAGTAAACAACTGTACCTCTACCTTAACCTAGTAAACAACTGTACCTCTACCTTAACCTAGTAAACAACTGTACCTCTACCTTAACCTAGTAAACAACTGTACCTCTACCTTAACCTAGTAAACAACTGTACCTCTACCTTAACCTAGTAAACAACTGTACCTCTACCTTAACCTAGTAAACAACTGTAACCTAAACAACTACCTACCTTAACCTAGTAAACAACTGTACCTCTACCTTAACTAGTACCTCTACCTTAAGTAAACAACTGTAACAACTAGTACAACTGTACCTCTACCTTAACCTAGTAAACAACTGTACCTCTACCTTAACCTAGTAAACAACTGTACCTCTACCTTAACCTAGTAAACAACTGTACCTCTACCTTAACCTAGTAAACAACTGTACCTCTACCTTAACCTAGTAAACAACTGTACCTCTACCTTAACCTAGTAAACAACTAGCTTAACCTAGTAAACAACTGTACCTACCTTAACCTAGTAAACAACTGTACCTCTACCTTAACCTAGTAAACAACTGTACCTCTACCTAACCTAGTAACCTTAACTAGTAAACCTCTAGCTTAACCTAGTAAACAACTGTACCTCTACCTTAACCTAGTAAACAACTGTACCTCTACCTTAACCTAGTAAACAACTGTACCTCTACCTTAACCTAGTAAACAACTGTACCTCTACCTTAACCTAGTAAACAACTGTACCTCTAGCTTAACCTAGTAAACAACTGTACCTCTAGCTTAACCTAGTAAACAACTGTACCTCTACCTTAACCTAGTAAACAACTGTACCTCTACCTTAACCTAGTAAACAACTGTACTTAACCTAGTAAACAACTGTACCCTTAACCTAGTAAACAACTGTACCTCTACCTTAACCTAGTAAACAACTGTACCTCTACCTTAACCTAGTAAACAACTGTACCTCTAACCTAGTAAACAACTGTAACCTAACCTAGTAAACAACTGTACCTCTAGCTTAACCTAGTAAACAACTGTACCTCTACCTTAACCTAGTACCTAACTTAACCTAGTAAACAACTGTACCTCTACCTTAACCTAGTAAACAACTGTACCTCTACCTTAACCTAGTAAACAACTGTACCTCTAGCTTAACCTAGTAAACAACTGTACTCTACCTAACCTAGTAAACAACTGTACTCTACCTTAACCTAGTAAACAACTGTACCTCTACCTTAACCTAGTAAACAACTGTACCTCTACCTTAACCTAGTAAACAACTGTACCTCTAGCTTAACCTAGTAAACAACTGTACCTCTACCTTAACCTAGTAAACAACTGTACCTCTAGCCTAACCTAGTAAACAACTGTACCTCTACCTTAACCTAGTAAACAACTGTACCTCTACCTTAACCTAGTAAACAACTGTACCTCTACCTTAACCTAGTAAACAACTGTACTAACCTAGTAAACAACTGTACCTCTACCTTAACCTAGTAAACAACTGTACCTCTACCTTAACCTAGTAAACAAGTACCTCTACCTTAACCTAGTAAACAACTGTACCTCTAGCTTAACCTAGTAACCTAACCTAGTAAACAACTGTACCTCTACCTTAACCTAGTAAACAACTGTACCTCTACCTTAACCTAGTAAACAACTGTACCTCTAAACAACTGTACTTAACCTAGTAAACAACTGTACCTCTACCTTAACCTAGTAAACAACTGTACCTCTACCTTAACCTAGTAAACAACTGTACCTCTACCTTAACCTAGTAAACAACTGTACCTCTACCTTAACCTAGTAAACAACTGTACCTCTACCTTAACCTAGTAAACAACTGTACCTCTACCTTAACCTAGTAAACAACTGTACCTCTACCTTAACCTAGTAAACAACTGTACCTCTAGCTTAACCTAGTAAACAACTGTACCTCTACCTTAACCTAGTAAACAACTGTACCTCTACCTTAACCTAGTAAACAACTGTACTCTAGCTTAACCTAGTAAACAACTGTACCTCTAGCTTAACCTAGTAAACAACTGTACCTCTACCTTAACCTAGTAAACAACTGTACCTCTACCTTAACCTAGTAAACAACTGTACCTCTACCTTAACCTAGTACCTCTACCTTAACCTAGTAAACAACTGTACCTCTACCTTAACCTAGTAAACAACTGTACCTCTACCTTAACCTAGTAAACAACTGTACCTAACCTAGTAAACAACTGTACCTCTAGCTTAACCTAGTAAACAACTGTACCTCTACCTTAACCTAGTAAACAACTGTACCTCTACCTTAACCTAGTAAACAACTGTACCTCTACCTTAACCTAGTAAACAACTGTACCTCTACCTTAACCTAGTAAACAACTGTACCTCTAGCTTAACCTAGTAAACAACTGTACCTCTAGCTTAACCTAGTAAACAACTGTACCTCTACCTTAACCTAGTAAACAACTGTACCTCTACCTTAACCTAGTAAACAACTGTACCTCTACCTTAACCTAGTAAACAACTGTACCTCTACCTTAACCTAGTAAACAACTGTACCTCTAGCTTAACCTAGTAAACAACTGTACCTCTACCTTAACCTAGTAAACAACTGTACCTCTACCTTAACCTAGTAAACAACTGTACCTCTACCTTAACCTAGTAAACAACTGTACCTCTACCTTAACCTAGTACCTCTACCTTAACCTAGTAAACAACTGTACCTCTACCTTAACCTAGTAAACAACTGTACCTCTACCTTAACCTAGTAAACAACTGTACCTCTACCTTAACCTAGTACCTCTACCTTAACCTAGTAAACAACTGTACCTCTACCTTAACCTAGTAAACAACTGTACCTCTACCTTAACCTAGTAAACAACTGTACCTCTACCTTAACCTAGTAAACAACTGTACTCTACCTCTAGTAAACAACTGTACCTCTTAACCTAGTAAACAACTGTACCTCTACCTTAACCTAGTAAACAACTGTACCTCTACCTTAACCTAGTAAACAACTGTACCTCTACCTTAACCTAGTAAACAACTGTACCTCTACCTTAACCTAGTAAACAACTGTACCTCTAGCTTAACCTAGTAAACAACTGTACCTCTACCTTAACCTAGTAAACAACTGTACTAACCTAGTAAACAACTGTACCTCTACCTTAACCTAGTAAACAACTGTACCTCTACCTTAACCTAGTAAACAACTGTACCTCTACCTTAACCTAGTAAACAACTGTACCTCTACCTTAACCTAGTAAACAACTGTACCTCTACCTTAACCTAGTAAACAACTGTACTCTACCTTAACCTAGTAAACAACTAGTACCTCTACCTTAACCTAGTAAACAACTGTACCTCTACCTTAACCTAGTAAACAACTGTACCTCTACCTTAACCTAGTAAACAACTGTACCCTCTACCTTAACCTAGTAAACAACTGTACCTCTAGCTTAACCTAGTAAACAACTGTACTCTACCTTAACCTAGTAAACAACTGTACCTCTACCTTAACCTAGTAAACAACTGTACCTCTACCTTAACCTAGTAAACAACTGTACCTCTACCTTAACCTAGTAAACAACTGTACCTCTACCTTAACCTAGTAAACAACTGTACCTCTACCTTAACCTAGTAAACAACTGTACCTCTACCTTAACCTAGTAAACAACTGTACCTCTACCTTAACCTAGTAAACAACTGTACCTCTACCTTAACCTAGTAAACAACTGTACCTCTACCTTAACCTAGTAAACAACTGTACCTCTAGCTTAACCTAGTAAACAACTGTACCTCTACCTTAACCTAGTAAACAACTGTACCTCTACCTTAACCTAGTAAACAACTGTACCTCTACCTTAACCTAGTAAACAACTGTACCTCTACCTTAACCTAGTAAACAACTGTACCTCTAGCTTAACCTAGTAAACAACTGTACCTCTACCTTAACCTAGTAAACAACTGTACCTCTACCTTAACCTAGTAAACAACTGTACCTCTAGCTTAACCTAGTAAACAACTGTACCTCTACCTTAACCTAGTACCTCTAGCTTAACCTAGTAAACAACTGTACCTCTACCTTAACCTAGTAAACAACTGTACCTCTACCTTAACCTAGTAAACAACTGTACTCTAGCTAACTAGTAACCTACCTTAACCTAGTAAACAACTGTACCTCTAGCTTAACCTAGTAAACAACTGTACCTCTACCTTAACCTAGTAAACAACTGTACCTCTACCTTAACCTAGTAAACAACTGTACCTCTAGCTTAACCTAGTAAACAACTGTACCTCTACCTTAACCTAGTAAACAACTGTACCTCTACCTTAACCTAGTAAACAACTGTACCTCTAGCTTAACCTAGTACCTCTACCTTAACCTAGTAAACAACTGTACCTCTAGCTTAACCTAGTAAACAACTGTACCTCTAGCTTAACCTAGTACCTCTACCTTAACCTAGTAAACAACTGTACCTCTACCTTAACCTAGTAAACAACTGTACCTCTAGCTTAACCTAGTAAACAACTGTACCTCTAGCTTAACCTAGTAAACAACTGTACCTCTACCTTAACCTAGTAAACAACTGTACCTCTAGCTTAACCTAGTAAACAACTGTACCTCTAGCTTAACCTAGTAAACAACTGTACCTCTACCTTAACCTAGTAAACAACTGTACCTCTACCTTAACCTAGTAAACAACTGTACCTCTACCTTAACCTAGTAAACAACTGTACCTCTACCTTAACCTAGTAAACAACTGTACCTCTACCTTAACCTAGTAAACAACTGTACCTCTACCTTAACCTAGTAAACAACTGTACCTCTAGCTTAACCTAGTAAACAACTGTACCTCTACCTTAACCTAGTAAACAACTGTACCTCTACCTTAACCTAGTAAACAACTGTACCTCTAGCTTAACCTAGTAAACAACTGTACCTCTACCTTAACCTAGTAAACAACTGTACCTCTACCTTAACCTAGTAAACAACTGTAACTAACTGTACCTCTACCTTAACCTAGTAAACAACTGTACCTCTACCTTAACCTAGTAAACAACTGTACCTCTAGCTTAACCTAGTAAACAACTGTACCTCTACCTAACCTAGTAAACAACTGTACCTCTACCTTAACCTAGTAAACAACTGTACCTCTACCTTAACCTAGTAAACAACTGTACCTCTACCTTAACCTAGTAAACAACTGTACCTAACCTAGTAAACAACTGTACCTCTAGCTTAACCTAGTAAACAACTGTACCTCTACCTTAACCTAGTAAACAACTGTACCTCTACCTTAACCTAGTAAACAACTGTACCTCTAGCTTAACCTAGTAAACAACTGTACCTCTACCTTAACCTAGTAAACAACTGTACCTCTAGCTTAACCTAGTAAACAACTGTACCTCTACCTTAACCTAGTAAACAACTGTACCTCTAGCTTAACCTAGTAAACAACTGTACCTCTACCTTAACCTAGTAAACAACTGTACCTCTACCTTAACCTAGTAAACAACTGTACCTCTAGCTTAACCTAGTACCTCTACCTTAACCTAGTAAACAACTGTACCTCTACCTTAACCTAGTAAACAACTGTACCTCTACCTTAACCTAGTAAACAAACTAGTAACCTAGTCTACCTTAACCTAGTAAACAACTGTACCTCTACCTTAACCTAGTAAACAACTGTACCTCTAGCTTAACCTAGTAAACAACTGTACCTCTACCTTAACCTAGTAAACAACTGTACCTCTACCTTAACCTAGTACCTCTACCTTAACCTAGTAAACAACTGTACCTCTACCTTAACCTAGTAAACAACTGTACCTCTACCTTAACCTAGTAAACAACTGTACCTCTACCTTAACCTAGTAAACAACTGTACCTCTACCTTAACCTAGTAAACAACTGTACCTCTAGCTTAACCTAGTAAACAACTGTACCTCTAGCTTAACCTAGTAAACAACTGTACCTAACCTAGTACCTTAACCTAGTAAACAACTGTACCTCTAGCTTAACCTAGTAAACAACTGTACCTCTACCTTAACCTAAACAACTTACCTCTACCTAGTAAACAACTGTACCTCTAGCTTAACCTAGTAAACAACTGTACTACCTTAACCTAGTAAACAACTGTACCTCTACCTTAACCTAGTAAACAACTGTACCTCTACCTTAACCTAGTAAACAACTGTACCTCTACCTTAACCTAGTAAACAACTGTACCTCTACCTTAACCTAGTAAACAACTGTACCTCTAGCTTAACCTAGTAAACAACTGTACCTCTACCTTAACCTAGTAAACAACTGTACCTCTACCTTAACCTAGTAAACAACTGTACTACCTACCTCTAACCTAGTAAACAACTGTACCTCTACCTTAACCTAGTAAACAACTGTACCTCTACCTTAACCTAGTACCTCTACCTTAACCTAGTAAACAACTGTACCTCTACCTTAACCTAGTAAACAACTGTACCTCTACCTTAACCTAGTAAACAACTGTACCTCTTAACCTAGTAAACAACTGTACCTACCTTAACCTAGTAAACAACTGTACCTCTAGCTTAACCTAGTAAACAACTGTACTCTAGCTTAACCTAGTAAACAACTGTACTCTACCTTAACCTAGTAAACAACTGTACCTCTACCTTAACCTAGTAAACAACTGTACCTCTAGCTTAACCTAGTAAACAACTGTACCTCTACCTTAACCTAGTAAACAACTGTACCTCTACCTTAACCTAGTAAACAACTGTACCTCTAGCTTAACCTAGTAAACAACTGTACCTCTACCTTAACCTAGTAAACAACTGTACCTCTACCTTAACCTAGTAAACAACTGTACCTCTAGCTTAACCTAGTAAACAACTGTACCTCTAGCTTAACCTAGTAAACAACTGTACTCTACCTTAACCTAGTAAACAACTGTACCTCTAACCTAGTAAACAACTGTACCTCTACCTTAACCTAGTAAACAACTGTACCTCTACCTTAACCTAGTAAACAACTGTACCTCTAGCTTAACCTAGTACCTCTACCTTAACCTAGTAAACAACTGTACCTCTACCTTAACCTAGTAAACAACTGTACCTCTACCTTAACCTAGTACCTCTAGCTTAACCTAGTAAACAACTGTACCTCTACCTTAACCTAGTAAACAACTGTACCTCTACCTTAACCTAGTAAACAACTGTACCTCTAGTAAACCTTAACCTAGTAAACAACTGTACCTCTACCTTAACCTAGTAAACAACAACTCTAGCTTAACCTAGTAAACAACTGTACCTCTAGCTTAACCTAGTAAACAACTGTACCTCTACCTTAACCTAGTAAACAACTGTACCTCTACCTTAACCTAGTAAACAACTGTACCTCTACCTTAACCTAGTAAACAACTGTACCTCTAGCTTAACCTAGTAAACAACTGTACCTCTACCTTAACCTAGTAAACAACTGTACCTCTACCTTAACCTAGTAAACAACTGTACCTCTACCTTAACCTAGTAAACAACTGTACCTCTACCTTAACCTAGTAAACAACTGTACCTCTAGCTTAACCTAGTAAACAACTGTACCTCTAGCTTAACCTAGTAAACAACTGTACCTCTACCTTAACCTAGTAAACAACTGTACCTCTAGCTTAACCTAGTAAACAACTGTACCTCTACCTTAACCTAGTAAACAACCGTACTTCTAGCTTAACCTAGTAAACAACTGTACCTCTAGTTTAACCTAGTACCTCTACCTTAACCTAGTAAACAACTGTACCTCTAGCTTAACCTAGTAAACAACTGTACCTCTACCTTAACCTAGTAAACAACTGTACCTCTACCTTAACCTAGTAAACAACTGTACCTCTAAAACCTAGTAAACAACTGTACCTCTAGCTTAACCTAGTAAACAACTGTACCTCTACCTAACCTAGTAAACAACTGTACCTCTAGCTTAACCTAGTAAACAACTGTACCTCTAGCTTAACCTAGTAAACAACTGTACCTCTAGCTTAACCTAGTAAACAACTGTACCTCTCAGAACCTAGTAAACAACTGTACCTCTACCTTAACCTAGTAAACAACTGTACCTCTAGCTTAACCTAGTAAAAACAACTGTACCTCTACCTAACCTAGTAAACAACTGTACCTCTAGCTTAACCTAGTAACAACAACTGTACCTCTAGCTTAACCTAGTAAACAACTGTACCTCTAGCTTAACCTAGTAAACAACTGTACCTCTACCTTAACCTAGTAAACAACTGTACCTCTACCTTAACCTAGTAAACAACTGTACCTCTACCTTAACCTAGTAAACAACTGTACCTCTACCTTAACCTAGTAAACAACTGTACCTCTACCTTAACCTAGTAAACAACTGTACCTCTACCTTAACCTAGTAAACAACTGTACCTCTAACCTAGTAAACAACTGTACCTCTACCTTAACCTAGTACTCTACCTAACCTAGTAAACAACTGTACTCTACCTAACCTAGTACCTACTACCTTAACCTAGTAAACAACTGTACCTCTAGCTTAACCTAGTAAACAACTGTACCTCTACCTTAACCTAGTAAACAACTGTACCTCTACCTTAACCTAGTAAACAACTGTACCTCCTACCTTAACCTAGTAAACAACTGTACCTCTAGCTTAACTCTAGTAAACAACTGTACCTCTACCTTAACCTAGTAAACAACTGTACCTCTAGCTTAACCTAGTAAACAACTGTACCTCTACCTTAACCTAGTAAACAACTGTACCTCTACCTTAACCTAGTAAACAACTGTACCTCTAGCTTAACCTAGTAAACAACTGTACTCTAGCTTAACCTAGTAAACAACTGTACCTCTAGCTTAACTAGTAAACAACTGTACCTCCTACCTTAACCTAGTAAACAACTGTACCTCTACCTTAACCTAGTAAACAACTCTACCTTAACCTAGTAAACAACTGTACCTCTACCTTAACCTAGTAAACAACTGTACTAGCTTAACCTAGTAAACAACTAGTACCTCTAGCTTAACCTAGTAAACAACTGTACCTCTACCTTAACCTAGTAAACAACTGTACCTCTACCTTAACCTAGTAAACAACCGTACCTCTACCTTAACCTAGTAAACAACTGTACCTCTGTAAACCTGTACCTCTACCTTAACCTAGTAAACAACTGTACCTCTAGCTTAACCTAGTAAACAACTGTACCTCTACCTTAACCTAGTAAACAACTGTACCTCTACCTTAACCTAGTAAACAACTGTACCTCTACCTTAACCTAGTAAACAACTGTACCTAGTAAACAACTACCTCTAACCTAGTAAACAACTGTACCTCTACCTTAACCTAGTACCTCTAGCTTAACCTAGTAAACAACTGTACTCTCTACCTAGTAACCTAGTAAACAACTGTACCTCTACCTTAACCTAGTAAACAACTGTACCTCTACCGTAACCTAGTAAACAACTGTACCTCTACCTTAACCTAGTAAACAACTGTACCTCTAGCTTAACCTAGTAAACAACTGTACCTCTAGCTTAACCTAGTAAACAACTGTACCTCTACCTAACCTAGTAAACAACCGTACTCTAGCTTAACCTAGTAAACAACTGTACTCTCTACCTTTAACCTAGTAAACAACTTCTCTAGCTTAACCTAGTAAACAACTGTACCTAGCTAGCTTAAAACAACTAGTACCTCTACCTTAACCTAGTAAACAACTGTACTCTACCTAACCTAGTAAACAACCGTACCTCTAGCTTAACCTAGTAAACAACTGTACCCTAGCTTAACCTAGTACCTCTACCTTAACCTAACCTAGTAAACAACTGTACCTCTACCTTAACCTAGTAAACAACCGTACCTCTAGCTTAACCTAGTAAACAACTGTACCTCTAGCCAACCCAGTAAACAACTGTACTTAGCTTAACCTAGTAAACAACTGTACCCTCTACCTTAACCTAGTAAACAACTGTACCTCTACCTTAACCTAGTAAACAACTGTACCTCTAGCTAACCTAGTAAACAACTGTACCTCTACCAACCTTGTAAACAACTGTACTCTACCTTAACCTAGTAAACAACTGTACCTCTAGTACCTCTAGCTTAACCTAGTAAACAACTGTACCTCTAGCTAACCTAGTAAACAACTGTACCTCTACCTTAACCTAGTAAAACAACTGTACCTAACCTAGTAAACAACTGTACCTCTACCTTAAACCTAGTAAACAACTGTACCTCTAGCTTAACCTAGCAAACAACTGTACCTCTACCTTAACCTAGTAAAACAATCGCTACCTTAACCTAGTAAACAACTTAACCTAGTACCTTAACCTATAGTAAACAACTGTACCCTCTAGCTTAACCTAGTAAACAACTCTACCTAACCTAGTACCTCTAGCTTAACCTAGTAAACAACTGTACCTCTACCTTAACCTAGTAAACAAGCTTAACCTAGTAAACAACTGTACCTCTACCTTAACCTAGTAAAACAACTGTACTCTACCTTAACCTAGTAAAACAACTGTACCTCTAGCTTAACCTAGTAAACAACTGTACCTCTAGCTTAACCTAGTAAACAACTGTACCTCTACCTTAACCTAGTAAACAACTGTACCTCTACCTTACCTAGTAAACAACTGTACCTCTACCTTAACCTAGTAAACAACTGTACTCTAGCTTAACCTAGTAAACAACTGTACCTTACCTTAACCTAGTAAACAACTGTACCTCTACCTTAACCTAGTAAACAACTGTACCTCTACCTTAACCTAGTAAACAACTGTACCTCTACCTTAACCTAGTAAACAACTGTACCTCTACCTTAACCTAGTACCTCTTACCTTAACCTAGTAAACAACTGTACCTCTAGCTTAACCTAGTAAAACAACTGTACCTCTACCTCCAACTCTAGTAAACAACTGTACTTCACTCAACCTAGTAAACAACT
>NW_025750148.1:15000-20563 GCF_021184085.1 Oncorhynchus gorbuscha | reverse complement strand
ATCCTGTCTGTTCTGATCTAAGAGACTGCCTGGAAAGCAGTAGTTTATTTATTGATCCTGTCTGTTCTGTTCTAAGAGACTGTCTGGAAAGCAGTAGTTTATCTATTGATCCTGTCTGTTCTGTTCTAAGAGACTGTCTGGAAAGCAGTAGTTTATCTATTGATCCTGTCTGTTCTGTTCTACGAGACTGCCTGGAAAGCAGTAGTTTATTTATTGATCCTGTCTGTTCTGTTCTAAGAGACTGTCTGGAAAGCAGTAGTTTGTGTTGATCCTGTCTGTTCTGTTCTACGAGACTGCCTGGAAAGCAGTAGTTTATTTATTGATCCTGTCTGTTCTGTTCTAAGAGACTGTCTGGGAAAGCAGTAGTTTATTTATTGATCCTGTCTGTTCTGTTCTAAGAGACTGTCTGGAAAGCAGTAGTTTGTGTTGATCCTGTCTGTTCTGATCTAAGAGACTGCCTGGAAAGCAGTAGTTTATTTATTGATCCTGTCTGTTCTGTTCTAAGAGACTGTCTGGAAAGCAGTAGTTTGTGTTGATCCTGTCTGTTCTGATCTAAGAGACTGCCTGGAAAGCAGTAGTTTATTTATTGATCCTGTCTGTTCTGATCTAAGAGACTGTCTGGAAAGCAGTAGTTTATTTATTGATCCTGTCTGTTCTGTTCTAAGAGACTGTCTGGAAAGCAGTAGTTTATTTATTGATCCTGTCTGTTCTGATCTAAGAGACTGTCTGGAAAGCAGTAGTTTATCTATTGATCCTGTCTGTTCTGATCTAAGAGACTGTCTGGAAAGCAGTAGTTTATTTATTGATCCTGTCTGTTCTGATCTAAGAGACTGTCTGGAAAGCAGTAGTTTGTGTTGATCCTGTCTGTTCTGATCTAAGAGACTGTCTGGAAAGCAGTAGTTTATTTATTGATCCTGTCTGTTCTGTTCTAAGAGACTGTCTGGAAAGCAGTAGTTTGTGTTGATCCTGTCTGTTCTGATCTAAGAGACTGTCTGGAAAGCAGTAGTTTATTTATTGATCCTGTCTGTTCTGTTCTAAGAGACTGTCTGGAAAGCAGTAGTTTATTTATTGATCCTGTCTGTTCTGATCTAAGAGACTGTCTGGAAAGCAGTAGTTTATTTATTGATCCTGTCTGTTCTGTTCTAAGAGACTGCCTGGAAAGCAGTAGTTTACAGGGCCCGTGGTAGTCTTATTTATTGATCCTGTCTGTTCTGATCTAAGAGACTGCCTGGAAATCTATTTATTTATTGATCCTGTCTGTTCTGTCTATCTATCTATCTATCTATCCTGGGAAGGATGGACCACAAGGACAGCTATCTATCTACTACAGGGCTGGTATCTTCTATCTATCTCTCTCTCTCTCTCTCTCTCTCTCTCTCTCTCTCTCTCTCTCTCTCTCTCTCTCTCTCTCTCTCTCTCTCTCTCTCTCTCTCTCTCTCTCTCTCTCTCTCTCTCTCTCTCTCTCTCTCTCTCTCTCTCTCTCTCTCTCTCTCTCTCTCTCTCTCTCTCTCTCTCTCTCTCTCTCTCTCTCTCTCTCTCTCTCTCTATCTATCTATCTATCTATCTATCTATCTATCTATCTATCTATCTATCTATATCTATACACACACAAATATTCTGGTTCAATTCCAATTCTTATCCATGCATGAAATGTGCATAAGTTGACTTAACATGTAGTTGATCATTTGTCTCTCCACCAGGGCAGTCCTGGAGCCCCCGGGGCCCCTGGTGGAAGTGGCTCTCCTGGACCGCTGGGAGACCAGGGACCACCTGTAAGTAAACTACCGGATATTCAAACCCTTGGTTGGTTGATTGACTCACCATCAGACCACCCAGGTCTGTTGAAAGAAGTTGATCAGGTTACGACAAGATTTGCTGTTGTTTATGTTGTCTTCAACATCTCCATCTGTTGTTTATGGTGTCTTCAATGTCTCCATCTGTTGTTTATGGTGTCTTCAATGTCTCCATCTGTTGTTTATGGTGTCTTCAACATCTGTTGTTTATGGTGTCTTCAACATCTCCATCTGTTGTTTATGGTGTCTTCAACATCTCTCCATCTGTTGTTTATGGTGTCTTCAACATCTCCATCTGTTGTTTATGGTGTCTTCAACATCTCCATCTGTTGTTTATGGTGTCTTCAACATCTCCATCTGTTGTTTATGGTGTCTTCAACATCTCCATCTGTTGTTTATGGTGTCTTCAACATCTGTTGTTTATGGTGTCTTCAACATCTCCATCTGTTGTTTATGGTGTCTTCAACATCTGTTGTTTATGGTGTCTTCAACATCTCCATCTGTTGTTTATGGTGTCTTCAACATCACCATCTGTTGTTTATGGTGTCTTCAACATCTCCATCTGTTGTTTATGGTGTCTTCAACATCTCCATCTGTTGTTTATTCTGTCTTCAACATCTGTTGTTTATGTTGTCTTCAACATCTGTTGTTTATGGTGTCTTCAACATCTCCATCTGTTGTTTATGGTGTCTTCAACATCTCCATCTGTTGTTTATTCTGTCTTCAACATCTGTTGTTTATGGTGTCTTCAACATCTCCATCTGTTGTTTATGGTGTCTTCAACATCTCCATCTGTTGTTTATGGTGTCTTCAACACCTGTTGTTTATGGTGTCTTCAACATCTCCATCTGTTGTTTATGGTGTCTTCAACATCTGTTGTTTATGTTGTCTTCAACACCTGTTGTTTATGGTGTCTTCAACATCTCCATCTGTTGTTTATTGTGTCTTCAACATCTCCATCTGTTGTTTATGGTGTCTTCAACACCTGTTGTTTATGGTGTCTTCAACATCTCCATCTGTTGTTTATGGTGTCTTCAACATCTCCATCTGTTGTTTATGGTGTCTTCAACATCTGTTGTTTATGTTGTCTTCAACATCTGTTGTTTATGGTGTCTTCAACATCTCCATCTGTTGTTTATGGTGTCTTCAACATCTCCATCTGTTGTTTATGGTGTCTTCAACATCTCCATCTGTTGTTTATGGTGTCTTCAACATCTCCATCTGTTGTTTATGGTGTCTTCAACATCTCCATCTGTTGTTTATGGTGTCTTCAACATCTCCATCTGTTGTTTATGGTGTCTTCAACATCTCCATCTGTTGTTTATGGTGTCTTCTCCATCTGTTGTTTATGGTGTCTTCAACATCTCCATCTGTTGTTTATTGTGTCTTCAACATCTGTTGTTTATCTGTCTTCAACATCTCCATCTGTTGTTTATGGTGTCTTCAGCATCTGTTGTTTATGGTGTCTTCACCTGTTGTTTATGGTGTCTTCAACATCTCCACTGTTGTTTATGGTGTCTTCAACATCTCCATCTGTTGTTTATGGTGTCTTCAACATCTCCATCTGTTGTTTATGGTGTCTTCAACATGTCTTCAACATCTCCATCTGTTGTTTATTCCTGTCTTCAACATCTGTTGTTTAGCTGTTGTTTATCTGTCTTCAACATCTCCATCTGTTGTTTATTGTCTTCAACATCTCCATCTGTTGTTTATGGTGTCTTCTCCATCTGTTGTTTATGGTGTCTTCAACATCTCCATCTGTTGTTTATGGTGTCTTCAACATCTCCATCTGTTGTTTATGTCTCCATCTGTTGTTTATGGTGTCTTCAACATCTCCATCTGTTGTTTATGGTGTCTTCTGTCTCCATCTGTTGTTTATGGTGTCTTCAACATCTGTTGTTTATGGTGTCTTCAACACATCTGTTGTTTATGGTGTCTTCAACATCTCCGTCTATAATGTCTCAGCAGAGCGGAGGACCAGAGAGAGATGAGCCAACTGTTGGTGTGGTGATGGCCTGATCATCAGCTGAATCCACATTAAGATCATTAGCCTGTGACTAAATGACAAGCACCGTTTGGCTCTGGAGCACACATAAATCATCAGGCCTGGGGGACCAGAGAGATATCTATGTCTCTTTACAGAAAGACCAAGATCATTGTTTCCCAGCAACAGCCTGATCCAGCTAGATATCTGTCTCTACACATGAAGATCATTAACCTGTGACCAGCTAGATATCTGTCTCTACACATGAGGATCATTAGCCTGTGGCCAGCTAGATATCTGTCTCTACACAGGAAGATCATTAGCTTGTGACCAACTAGATACCTATCTCCCACATTAAGATCATTAGCCTGTGACTAGCTAGATATCTGTCTCTACCCATGAAATTCATTAGCCTGTGGCCAGCTAGATATCTGTCTCTACACATGAAATTCATTAGCCTGTGGCCAGCTAGATATCTGTCTCTACACATGACGATCATTAGCCTGTGGCCAGCTAGATATCTGTCTCTACACATGACGATCATTAGCCTGTGACCAGCTAGATATCTGTCTCTACACATGAAGATCATTAGCCTGTGACCAGCTAGATATCTGTCTCTACACATGAAGATCATTAGCCTGTGGCCAGCTAGATATCTGTCTCTTTACATGAAGATCATTAGCCTGTGACCAGCTAGATATCTGTCTCTACACATGAAGATCATTAGCCTGTGACCAGCTAGATATCTGTCTCTACACATGAAGATCATTAGCCTGTGACCAGCTAGATATCTGTCTCTACACATGAAGATCATTAACCTGTGACCAGCTAGATATCTGTCTCTACACATGAGGATCATTAGCCTGTGGCCAGCTAGATATCTGTCTCTACACAGGAAGATCATTAGCTTGTGACCAACTAGATACCTATCTCCCACAGGAAGATCATTAGCCTGTGACCAGCTAGATATCTGTCTCTACACATGAAGATCAGTAGCCTGTGACCAGCTATATATCTGTCTCTTTACATGAAGATCATTAGCCTGTGACCAGCTAGATATCTGTCTCTACACATGAAGATCATTAGCCTGTGACCAGCTAGATATCTGTCTCTACACATGAAGATCATTAGCCTGTGACCAGCTAGATATCTGTCTCTACACATGAGGATCATTAGCCTGTGGCCAGCTAGATATCTGTCTCTACACATGAAGATCATTAGCCTGTGAGAAACTTCGAGCCGTGGGTTTGTTTGGATTACAATATGAGATGTTTGTGGCTGTTTTATAAGGGTTAGCAATGTCAGCATCCATTCTGTGGATGGATATGGTGGCAGCTGTTCGTGTTTCTTATTGTGTGCCTCAAAGCAGTTGGCTCTCATGTTTCTCCCATATGGCACATTATGGTCTCTCTCGTGGTTCCTCTCTCGTGGTTCCTCTGTCATGTTTCCTCTGTCATGTTTCCTCTCTTGTGTTTCCTCTGTCATGTTTCCTCTGTCATGTTTCCTCTGTCGTGTTTCCTCTCTCGTGTTTCCTCTGTCATGTTTGCTCTCATGTCATGTTTCCTCTCTCATGTTTCCTCTCTCGTGGTTCCTCTGTCATGTTTCCTCTGTCATGTTTTCTCTGTCATGTTTTCTCTGTCGTGTTTCCTCTGTCGTGTTTCCTCTGTCGTGTTTCCTCTGTCGTGCTTCCTTTGTCATGTTTTCTCTGTCATGTTTCCTCTGTCATGTTTCCTCTGTCATGTTTCCTCTGTCATGTTTCCTCTGTCATGTTTCCTCTCTCGTGGTT
>NW_025750148.1:0-12500 GCF_021184085.1 Oncorhynchus gorbuscha | reverse complement strand
AGTCTCTTGATGTGCAAAACTGATAGAGACATACTCCAAGCGACTTACAGCTGTAATCGCAGCAAAAGGTGGCGCTACAAAGTATTAACTTAAGGGGGCTGAATAATTTTGCACGCCCAATTTTTCAGTTTTTGATTTGTTAAAAAAGTTTGAAATATTCAATAAATGTCGTTCCACTTCATGATTGTGTCCCACTTGTTGTTGATTCTTCACAAAAAATACAGTTTTATATCTTTATGTTTGAAGCCTGAAATGTGGCAAAAGGTTGCAAAGTTCAAGGGGGCCGAATACTTTCGCAAGGCACTGTATGATCTCTGTTACAGGGCCCTGCTGGTACCAAAGGATGTTTATAATATATTATCTATGTTACAGGGCCCTGATAGTACCAAAGGATGTTTATAATATATTATCTCTGTTACAGGGCCCTGCTGGTAGGATGTTTATAATATATTATCTGGTACTGTTATAATATGTTATCAGGGCCCTGCTGGTACCAAAGGATGTTTATAATATATTATCTCTGTTACAGGGCCCTGCTGGTACCAAAGGATGTTTATAATATATTATCTCTGTTACAGGGCCCTGCTGTTTATAATATATTATCTCTGTTACCAAAGGATGTTTATAATATATTATCTCTGTTACAGGGCCCTGCTGGTACCAAAGGATGTTTATAATATATGATCTCTGTTACAGGGCCCTGGCTGTTTATAATATATGATACCAAAGGATGTTTATAATATATTATCTCTGTTACAGGGCCCTGCTGGTACCAAAGGATGTTTATAATATATGATCTCTGTTACAGGGCCCTGCTGGTACCAAAGGATGTTTATAATATATGATCTCTGTTACAGGGCTCTGCTGGTACCAAAGGAGACAAGGGTGAACGGGTAAGTTCCCTCTCAGACCAATGCATCATTTCAGACACAGTTTATATTCAAGTGGAGTGTAGAAATACTTCCGTAGCTTCAAACCGCAAATCAGCCATAATTGCAGTTTATCAGCACCGGGATTAAGAGGCTCTCTAACAGCCCTGTGTCTCAGATGATACATCCATCCCAAATGGCACCATATTCCCTATATAGTGCACTACTTTTGATCAGAGCCCTATGGGTCTTGGTCATAAGTAGTGCACTATATAGGGACTAAGGTGCTGTTTGGGATGCAGGTGTCTCTTCACAGCTCTCTGCCTTCCTCCCTCGGTTTATAGCTCCACAGTGTGTTTTCCAGGAGTTCATGCAAGACCTGCTTGAACAGTTACATGTAAATCAAAGCCCAGACATTCAGGTACACTGTGTTTATTCACGCCTTTTAGGGGATGTTGTGCTCATGTTAAATAGCCTTGGATCAAAACCTCTTTGCTTCGTGAGATTAAAGCTCTGTGTTATTCTCTGGTCAGTCGCTTGGATTGTTGGGAGACTTCAACACACACACACACACACACACACACACACACACACACACACACACACACACACACACACACACACACACACACACACACACACACACACACACACACACACACACACACACACACACACACACACACACACACACACACACACACACACTAGTTCATTAAACATGCCCCCTGGGAGTGTTCTCTCTCTCTCTGTGTGTGTGTGTGTGTGCGAACGTGTAGCTGTGTCAATCCAGTGCTTTTGTCTTGTTTTGTAGGGAGACCTGCAGTCTCAAGCTACCGTCAGGGCCTTAGCACACCAAGTGTGTGAGCAACTGATTCAGAGTGAGTTCTCAACCCAGCTTTTTTCTCTCTCTTTCTCTCTCTCTCTAGATATTTTTGTCCATACATACTGTTCTCTACAACAATCTCTCATCCGACTCCTCCCCAAACCTCTCCATCCCCTCCCCTCCTCTCTTCCTCCCTCAGGTCACCTGTCTCGCTACAGCTCCATCCTGAACCAGATCCCCAGCCAGTCAGTGTCTGTGAGGACGGTACCGGGACCTCCAGGAGAGCCCGGTCGCAGGGGTCTGCCAGGGCCACAGGGAGAGGGGGGGCCCACAGGCAGACCAGGGTTCCCTGGGACCAACGGACAGGATGGACGACCGGGGGAGAGAGGTACAGTGTTTTTATACATCATTATAAACTGGGTGAATCGATCCCTGAATGCTGATTGGCTGACAGATGTGAATATCAGACCATATCAAATTTTATGACAAAACATTTTTTTTTTACTGCTCTAACTATGTTGGTAACTAGTTTATAATAGCAGTAAGGCACCTCAATTCCAAAACTTGTGATATATAAGGAACCAATATACCACGGCTAAGAGCTGTGTCCAGGCGCATATGAGATGAGTGTTACAAAGAAACAAAGCCCATAGTTAAAGCCTAGTGGTATATGTGTTACATAAGGATACACTTCCTCATGCCTTATTGCTTCATTAGAATGAATAATTGGATGGCCATAACAAAGCATTGTTTAAAGTGGCTATTACCTTGCTCTATATCCACACCTTTAAAATGGCTGGAGTTGGGTCATTCACACAGTGTGTTGGCAGCACCACTCAATGTTAGTGGTGGCTATTTAATCAATGACTTTCTTCAGTATCTGATCATTTGTATGCACCTTCAATGACTTTCTAGTATGTTATATGTTTTATATTGATTCCCTGGCCTGAACCAGTTGGTAGAGGATGACACTTCCAACACCAGGGTTGTGAGTTTGATTCCCATGGGGGACCAGTTGGTAGAGGATGACACTTCCAACACCAGGGTTGTGAGTTTGATTCCCTGGCCTGAACCAGTTGGTAGAGGATGACACTTCCAACACCAGGGTTGTGAGTTTGATTCCCTGGCCTGAACCAGTTGGTAGAGGATGACACTGGAGAATTCCAGCGCCAGGGTTGTGAGTTTGATTCCCTGGCCTGAACCAGTTGGTAGAGGATGACACTTCCAACACCAGGGTTGTGAGTTTGATTCCCTGGCCTGAACCAGTTGGTAGAGGATGACACTTCCAACACCAGGGTTGTGAGTTTGATTCCCTGGCCTGAACCAGTTGGTAGAGGATGACACTTCCAGCGCCAGGGTTGTGAGTTTGATTCCCATGGGGGACCAGTTGGTAGAGGATGACACTTCCAACACCAGGGTTGTGAGTTTGATTCCAGGCCTGAACCAGTTGGTAGGGATGACACTTCCAACACCAGGGTTGTGAGATTTGATTCCCTGGCCTGAACCAGTTGGTAGAGGATGACCCTTCCAACACCAGGGTTGTGAGTTTGATTCCCTGGCCTGAACCAGTTGGTAGAGGATGACACTTCCAAAACCAGGGTTGTGAGTTTGATTCCCATGGGGTTGGAACCAGTTGGTAGAGGATGACACTTCCAGGCACCAGAACAGCCGTGGGTTGTGAGTTTGATTCCCATGGGGGACCAGTTGGTAGAGGATGACACTTCCAACACCAGGGTTGTGAGTTTGATTCCCTGGCCTGAACCAGTTGGTAGAGGATGACACTTCCAAGTATATTACCAGGGTTGTGAGTTTGATTCCCATGGCCTGAACCAGTTGGTAGCAGGATGACACTGATCCAACACCAGGGTTGTGAGTTTGATTCCCTGGCCTGAACCAGTTGGTAGAGGATGACACTTCCAGCACCAGGGTTGTGAGTTTGATTCCCTGGCCTGAACCAGTTGGTAGAGGATGACACTTCCAACACCAGGGTTGTGAGTTTGATTCCCTGGCCTGAACCAGTTGGTAGAGGATGACACTTCCAACACCAGGGTTGTGAGTTTGATTCCCATGGGGGACCAGTTGGTAGAGGATGACACTTCCAACGCCAGGGTTGTGAGTTTGATTCCCTGGCCTGAACCAGTTGGTAGAGGATGACACTTCCAACACCAGGGTTGTGAGTTTGATTCCCTGGCCTGAACCAGTTGGTAGAGGATGACACTTCCAACGCCAGGGTTGTGAGTTTGATTCCCTGGCCTGAACCAGTTGGTAGAGGATGACACTTCCAACACCAGGGTTGTGAGTTTGATTCCCTGGCCTGAACCAGTTGGTAGAGGATGACACTTCCAACACCAGGGTTGTGAGTTTGATTCCCATGGGGGACTAGTTGGTAGAGGATGACACTTCCAACACCAGGGTTGTGAGTTTGATTCCCATGGGGGACCAGTTGGTAGAGGATGACACTTCCAACACCAGGGTTGTGAGTTTGATTCCCATGGGGAACCAGTTGGTAGAGGATGACACTTCCAACACCAGGGTTGTGAGTTTGATTCCCATGGGGGACCAGTTGGTAGAGGATGACACTTCCAACACCAGGGTTGTGAGTTTGATTCCCTGGCCTGAACCAGTTGGTAGAGGATGACACTTCCAACACCAGGGTTGTGAGTTTGATTCCCTGGCCTGAACCAGTTGGTAGAGGATGACACTTCCAACGCCAGGGTTGTGAGTTTGATTCCCTGGCCTGAACCAGTTGGTAGAGGATGACACTTCCAGCGCCAGGGTTGTGAGTTTGATTCCCATGGGGGACCATGTAAAAAATGAAGTATGGACTCACTACTGTAAGTCACTCAGGATAAGTGTGTCTGGTAAATGACAGAAATGTAAAACACATTTTTTTAAACTTTCCTAGTTGTCTTTTCATGAGCTATTGTGTCCCTGGTCTGTCACTCACACTGTTGATGGAAGAAACATGTCATGGGTTGGATTGATCCTCCCCTCCTGCCCAGACCAACAGAGCCAGAAACATCCTCATAGCTAGAGATATGACTGACTGGTCTGAAACATCCTCATAGCTAGAGATATGACTGACCAGTCTGAAACATCCTCATAGCTAGAGATATGACTGACCAGTCTGAAACATCCTCATAGCTAGAGATATGACTGACCAGTCTGAAACATCCTCATAGCTAGAGATATGACTGACTGGTCTGAAACATCCTCATAGCTAGAGATATGACTGACAGGTCTGAAACATCCTCATAGCTAGAGATATGACTGACCAGTCTGAAACATCCTCATAGCTAGAGATATGACCAACAGAGCCAGAAACATCCCCATAGCTAGAGATATGACTGACCAGTCTGAAACATCCTCATAGCTAGAGATATGACTGACTGGTCTGAAACATCCTCATAGCTAGAGATATGACATCTCATCCTCAGCTAGAGATATGACTGACCAGTCTGAAACATCCTCATAGCTAGAGATATGACTGACCGAGTCTGAAACATCCTCATAGCTAGAGATATGACTGACTGGTCTGAAACATCCTCATAGCTAGAGATATGACTGACCAGTCTGAAACGTCATCATAGCTAGAGATATTGATTGATTGGTTGAATTGATTAGATAATTGAAAGTAGCAGGTTGCTCAACATTACATACAGATAATACTGACTGGTCTGAAGCATTCAAATCTATGAAACATAGTTACAGATGGTCGTGGTAGAAAGCTTTATCGTTCCCCGGGGGGGGATTGGTTTTGCAGAAGAATCATGTCCATAAAAACAACAGACATATCGCAAGGAACAAACAGGAATATGACAGAATATTACACACAAACAGGAATATTACAGAACATTACAAACAAACAGGAATATGACAGAACATTACACACAAACAGGAATATGACAGAACATTACACACAAACAGCCTGGTGCTAAACAGCACCATTAACAGAGTGTCAGCCTGGTGCTAAACAGCACCATTAACAGAGTGTCAGCCTGGTGCTAAACAGCACCATTAACAGAGTGTCAGCCTGGTGCTAAACAGCACCATTAACAGAGTGTCAGCCTGGTGCTAAACAGCACCATTAACAGAGTGTCAGCCTGGTGCTTAAACAGCACCATTAACAGAGTGTCAGCCTGGTGCTAAACAGCACCATTAACAGAGTGTCAGCCTGGTGCTAAACAGCACCATTAACAGAGTGTCAGCCTGGTGCTAAACAGCACCATTAACAGAGTGTCAGCCTGGTGCTAAACAGCACCATTAACAGAGTGTCAGCCTGGTGCTAAACAGCACCATTAACAGAGTGTCAGCCTGGTGCTAAACAGCACCATTAACAGAGTGTCAGCCTGGTGCTTAAACAGCACCATTAACAGAGTGTCAGCCTGGTGTTAAACAGCACCATTAACAGAGTGTCAGCCTGGTGCTTAAACAGCACCATTAACAGAGTGTCAGCCTGATGCTAAACAGCACCATTAACAGAGTGTCAGCCTGGTGCTAAACAGCACCATTAACAGAGTGTCAGCCTGGTGCTAAACAGCACCATTAACCACCACTCCTCTGACTCAGCTTGGCAGGACTTGCTAGAGCAGGAGTTTGGCTTGGTTCAGCTTGGCAGGACTTGCTAGAGCAGGAGTTTGGCTTGAAGTTCAGCTTGGTAGGGGATGGTACAGCAGGGAAACCAAGGCATACTAATGGACTAGGTTGGGCACAGCCACCAGAGAAGAAAATAGTACTGGCTTATTGAGCAGTTAATGCAATGATTGGCAGGGCATAGTAGAGGAGGACAGTCTGACTAGATGAAGACCAGACATAGTAGAGGAGGACAGTCTGACTAGATGAAGACCAGACATAGTAGAGGAGGACAGTCTGACTAGATGAAGACCAGACATAGTAGAGGAGGACAGTCTGACTAGATGAAGACCAGACATAGTAGAGGAGGACAGTCTGACTAGATGAAGACCAGACATAGTAGAGGAGGACAGTCTGACTAGATGAAGACCAGACATAGTAGAGGAGGACCGTCTGACTAGATGAAGACCAGACATAGTAGAGGAGGACAGTCTGACTAGATGAAGACCAGACATAGTAGCGGAGGACAGTCTGACTAGATGAAGACCAGACATAGTAGAGGAGGACAGTCTGACTAGATGAAGACCAGACATAGTAGAGGACAGTCTGACTAGATGAAGACCAGACATAGTAGAGGAGGACAGTCTGACTAGATGAAGACCAGACATAGTAGAGGAGGACAGTCTGACTAGATGAAGACCAGACATAGTAGAGGAGGACAGTCTGACTAGATGAAGACCAGACATAGTAGAGGACAGTCTGACTAGATGAAGACCAGACATAGTAGAGGAGGACAGTCTGACTAGATGAAGACCAGACATAGTAGAGGACAGTCTGACTAGATGAAGACCAGACATAGTAGAGGAGGACAGTCTGACTAGATGAAGACCAGACATAGTAGAGGAGGACAGTCTGACTAGATGAAGACCAGACATAGTAGAGGAGGACAGTCTGACTAGATGAAGACCAGACATAGTAGAGGAGGACAGTCTGACTAGATGAAGACCAGACATAGTAGAGGAGGACAGTCTGACTAGATGAAGACCAGACATAGTAGAGGACAGTCTGACTAGATGAAGACCAGACATAGTAGAGGAGGACAGTCTGACTAGATGAAGACCAGACATAGTAGAGGAGGACAGTCTGACTAGATGAAGACCAGACATAGTAGAGGACAGTCTGACTAGATGAAGACCAGACATAGTAGAGGAGGACAGTCTGACTAGATGAAGACCAGACATAGTAGAGGAGGACAGTCTGACTAGATGAAGACCAGACATAGTAGAGGAGGACAGTCTGACTGAAGACCAGACATAGTAAGAGGACAGTCTGACTAGATGAAGACCAGACATAGTAGAGGACAGTCTGACTAGATGAAGACCAGACATAGTAGAGGACAGTCTGACTAGATGAAGACCAGACATAGTAGAGGAGGACAGTCTGACTAGATGAAGACCAGACATAGTAGAGGACAGTCTGACAGTCTGACAGTCTGAGATGAAGACCAGACATAGTAGAGGACAGTCTGACAGTCTGACTAGATGAAGACCAGACATAGTAGAGGACAGTCTGACAGATGAAGACCAGACATGACTAGATGAAGACCAGACATAGTAGAGGACAGTCTGACTAGATGAAGACCAGACATAGTAGAGGACAGTCTGACTAGATGAAGACCAGACATAGTAGAGGAGGACAGTCTGACTAGATGAAGACCAGACATAGTAGAGGAGGACAGTCTGACTAGATGAAGACCAGACATAGTAGAGGAGGACAGTCTGACTAGATGAAGACCAGACATAGTAGAGGAGGACAGTCTGACTAGATGAAGACCAGACATAGTAGAGGAGGACAGTCTGACTAGATGAAGACCAGACATAGTAGAGGAGGACAGTCTGACTAGATGAAGACCAGACATAGTAGACCAGGAGGGACAGTCTGACTAGATGAAGACCAGACATAGTAGAGGGACAGGACTAGATGAAGACCAGACATGACAGTCTGACTAGATGAAGACCAGACATAGTAGAGGAGGACAGTCTGACTAGATGAAGACCAGACATAGTAGAGGAGTCTGACAGTCTGACTAGATGAAGACCAGACATAGTAGAGGAGGACAGTCTGACTAGATGAAGACCAGACATAGTAGAGGAGGACAGTCTGACTAGATGAAGACCAGACATAGTAGAGGAGGACAGTCTGACTAGATGAAGACCAGACATAGTAGAGGAGGAGTCTAGATGAAGACCAGACATAGTAGAGGAGGACAGTCTGACTAGATGAAGACCAGACATAGTAGAGGAGGACAGTCTGACTAGATGAAGACCAGACATAGTAGAGGAGGACAGTCTGACTAGATGAAGACCAGACATAGTAGAGGAGGACAGTCTGACTAGATGAAGACCAGACATAGTAGAGGACAGTCTGACTAGTCTGACTAGATGAAGACCAGACATAGTAGAGAGGAGGACAGTCTGACTAGATGAAGACCAGACATAGTAGAGGGAGGACAGTCTGACTAGATGAAGACCAGACATAGTAGAGGAGGACAGTCTGACTAGATGAAGACCAGACATAGTAGAGGACAGTCTGACTAGATGAAGACCAGACATAGTAGAGGACTAGATGAAGACCAGTCAGTGACTAGATGAAGACCAGACATAGTAGAGGAGTCTGACAGTCTGACTAGATGAAGACCAGACATAGTAGAGGACAGTCTGACTAGATGAAGACCAGACATAGTAGAGGAGGACAGTCTGACTAGATGAAGACCAGACATAGTAGAGGAGGACAGTCTGACTAGATGAAGACCAGACATAGTAGAGGACAGTCTGACTAGATGAAGACCAGACATAGTAGAGGACAGTCTGACTAGATGAAGACCAGACATAGTAGAGGAGGACAGTCTGACTAGATGAAGACCAGACATAGTAGAGGAGGACAGTCTGACTAGATGAAGACCAGACATAGTAGAGGAGGACAGTCTGACTAGATGAAGACCAGACATAGTAGAGGAGGACAGTCTGACTAGATGAAGACCAGACATAGTAGAGGAGGACAGTCTGACTAGATGAAGACCAGACATAGTAGAGGAGGACAGTCTGACTAGATGAAGACCAGACATAGTAGAGGAGGGACAGTCTGACTAGATGAAGACCAGACATAGTAGAGGAGGACAGTCTGACTAGATGAAGACCAGACATAGTAGAGGAGGACAGTCTGACTAGATGAAGACCAGACATAGTAGAGGACAGTCTGACTAGATGAAGACCAGACATAGATAAGACCAGACATAGGAGGACAGTCTGACTAGATGAAGACCAGACATAGTAGAGGAGGACAGTCTGACTAGATGAAGACCAGACATAGTAGAGGAGGACAGTCTGACTAGATGAAGACCAGACATAGTAGAGGACAGTCTGACTAGATGAAGACCAGACATAGTAGAGGACAGTCTGACTAGATGAAGACCAGACATAGTAGAGGAGGACAGTCTGACTAGATGAAGACCAGACATAGTAGAGGTCTGACTAGAGGACAGTCTGGACAGTCTGACTAGATGAAGACCAGACAGTCTGAGTAGACATAGGAGGACAGTCTGACTAGATGAAGACCAGACATAGATGAAGACCAGACATAGTAGAGGAGGACAGTCTGACTAGATGAAGACCAGACATAGTAGAGGACAGTCTGACTAGATGAAGACCAGACATAGTAGAGGACAGTCTGACTAGATGAAGACCAGACATAGTAGAGGACAGTCTGACTAGATGAAGACCAGACATAGTAGAGGACAGTCTGACTAGATGAAGACCAGACATAGTAGAGGAGGACAGTCTGACTAGATGAAGACCAGACATAGTAGAGGAGGACAGTCTGACTAGATGAAGACCAGACATAGTAGAGGACAGTCTGACTAGATGAAGACCAGACATAGTAGAGGACAGTCTGACTAGATGAAGACCAGACATAGTAGAGGAGGACAGATCTGACAGTCTGACTAGATGAAGACCAGACATAGTAGAGGAGGACAGTCTGACTAGATGAAGACCAGACATAGTAGAGGACAGTCTGACTAGATGAAGACCAGACATAGTAGAGGACAGTCTGACTAGATGAAGACCAGACATAGTAGAGGAGGACAGTCTGACTAGATGAAGACCAGACATAGTAGAGGACAGTCTGACTAGATGAAGACCAGACATAGTAGAGGAGGACAGTCTGACTAGATGAAGACCAGACATAGTAGAGGAGGACAGTCTGACTAGATGAAGACCAGACATAGTAGAGGAGGACAGTCTGACTAGATGAAGACCAGACATAGTAGAGGAGGACAGTCTGACTAGATGAAGACCAGACATAGTAGAGGACAGTCTGACTAGATGAAGACCAGACATAGTAGAGGACAGTCTGACTAGATGAAGACCAGACATAGTAGAGGAGGACAGTCTGACTAGATGAAGACCAGACATAGTAGAGGACAGTCTGACTAGATGAAGACCAGACATAGTAGAGGAGGACAGTCTGACTAGATGAAGACCAGACATAGTAGAGGACAGTCTGACTAGATGAAGACCAGACATAGTAGAGGAGGACAGTCTGACTAGATGAAGACCAGACATCTGAGTAGAGACATAGTAGAGGACAGTCTGACTAGATGAAGACCAGACATAGTAGAGGAGGACAGTCTGACTAGATGAAGACCAGACATAGTAGAGGACAGGACAGTCTGACAGTCTAGATGAAGACCAGACATAGTAGAGGAGGACAGTCTGACTAGATGAAGACCAGACATAGTAGAGGACAGTCTGACTAGATGAAGACCAGACATAGTAGAGGAGGACAGTCTGACTAGATGAAGACCAGACATAGTAGAGTAGAGACAGTCTGACTAGATGAAGACCAGACATAGTAGAGGACAGTCTGACTAGATGAAGACCAGACATAGTAGAGGAGGACAGTCTGACTAGATGAAGACCAGACATAGTAGAGGACAGTCTGACTAGATGAAGACCAGACATAGTAGAGGAGGACAGTCTGACTAGATGAAGACCAGACATAGTAGAGGACAGTCTGACTAGATGAAGACCAGACATAGTAGAGGACAGTCTGACTAGATGAAGACCAGACATAGTAGAGGAGGACAGTCTGACTAGATGAAGACCAGACATAGTAGGAGGACAGTCTGACTAGATCTGAGAGGACAGTCTGACTAGATGAAGACCAGACATAGTAGAGGAGGACAGTCTGACTAGATGAAGACCAGACATAGTAGAGGAGGACAGTCTGACTAGATGAAGACCAGACATAGTAGAGGAGGACAGTCTGACTAGATGAAGACCAGACATAGTAGAGGACAGTCTGACTAGATGAAGACCAGACATAGTAGAGGACAGTCTGAGATGAAGACCAGACATAGTAGAGGAGGACAGTCTGACTAGATGAAGACCAGACATAGTAGAGGACAGTCTGACTAGATGAAGACCAGACATAGTAGAGGAGGACAGTCTGACTAGATGAAGACCAGACATAGTAGAGGAGGACAGTCTGACTAGATGAAGACCAGACATAGTAGAGGAGGACAGTCTGACTAGATGAAGACCAGACATAGTAGAGGAGGACAGTCTGACTAGATGAAGACCAGACATAGTAGAGGAGGACAGTCTGACTAGATGAAGACCAGACATAGTAGAGGAGGACAGTCTGACTAGATGAAGACCAGACATAGTAGAGGAGGACAGTCTGACTAGATGAAGACCAGACATAGTAGAGGAGGACAGTCTGACTAGATGAAGACCAGACATAGTAGAGGAGGACAGTCTGACTAGATGAAGACCAGACATCTGACTAGATGAAGACCAGGAGAGACAGTCTGACTAGATGAAGACCAGACATAGTAGAGGAGGACAGTCTGACTAGATGAAGACCAGGCATAGTAGAGGACAGTCTGACTAGATGAAGACCAGACAGTCTGAGATGAAGACCAGACATAGTAGAGGACAGTCTGACTAGATGAAGACCAGACATAGTAGAGGACAGTCTGACTAGATGAAGACCAGACATAGTAAGAGGACAGTCTGACTAGATGAAGACCAGACATAGTAGAGGAGGACAGTCTGACTAGATGAAGACCAGACATAGTAGAGGAGGACAGTCTGAATAGATGAAGACCAGACATAGTAGAGGACAGTCTGACTAGATGAAGACCAGACATAGTAGAGGACAGTCTGACT